>NC_133354.1:23951587-24251587 GCF_030506205.2 Paramisgurnus dabryanus
CCGGGTTTAGTTCAAGCGGTGCGGAAGAGATGGGCTCAGGAGTGAGAGATGTTTTGTAACTTAATATAACAGCTCCATCTGCAGTGGTGCTTTGACATGGGGGGTGATCTTAACCCTAAAACCGTCAAAACAGAACACACACGCATATTGACACAGACGTTTTAAGTAACAAAACCGGCGAATTATGAACCGGGCCACCGTGAGAAGAATCGTTTCAGATGAAAGCGAGTAACTGTATCCCTTTAGGAAGTGCTACTCTCATACACCTATAGGGACTATTTAAGCTATATAATAGGTTTTTTTTGCATATTGTCATGTTAATTCATTTAAACATACAGTGCCGGTCTTAATTTACACTTTTCCACATTTTTGAATAATGGTAAACTCATCAAAATGATGGAATAACACAAATGTAACTATAGGATTTGTGTTGTGATGAAAAGTCGTGACATAAAATCTGCAAAAGCATACTCATGCCAATTTATCACTACATTTCTTAAGGGTCTCTCTCACCCAGAGATGCATTTTAAACAATATTGAAGGAGTTCACATTCGTAGGCAGCATAGGCGTATTAAGACCTTGTGGTGGGCAACTGCCCCATATAGGTGCCCACCCCCCAACATACTCACAATTGATCATGCAAGAATCCACTTTCTTTATAAGATATAATTGTCCCTAACCAGTTTAGATAGCAGGGAAAGTGCAGAATTGTTTTGTGTCACGCGATCACACGCGTCTATGGCATTGAGAGGCGCCTTTTTTCAATTGTTTTTCATGGGCAGTAAGCGTTTTGCGTGCTGTTTATGCACCCGAGCATCTGATTTGGTACTTTCTTAGCAACATAAACAACGCAGCGCACTGCCGTTAAAGGTAGTGCTGTCCGTTAGAAGCGCGTTCTGTGTGGTCCGCCCCTAAAGAACAAGTGCTTTCGTCATTTTATAAAACTTACATTTTATTTTGCTGGTTTCAGTTAGTGCCCCTAATATCTTGGCACCCCTGGGCACTCTTAATTGCCCATATGGTTAATTCGTATTTTGGGTTGGGGGGCACTACCCCCAGACCCAGTTATGACTTTGTCTGAGCTATTAATGAAATAGAAATATAATAATTCATATTTTATTTGTCTTATCTTAATTTTTGAATAGGTAGACTGAGGAGCATAAGGCTAAAATAATTTTAATTATTGTCAACCATATTTAAAAAACATGAAGCCGCACTCTTTCCCTAATATCAAAATTTTGCAGTACCATTGTTTGCCAGTAGGTGCCCCCCAAGCACAAACACGAAACTCTCTTTTTCAGCTTTCAAATATTAAAGGGTCATTGACGTGACGTTAATTATTTTGTGTCCATATGGTTCAATTAAATGTAAAAGGGTTAAAATTTCAAAATAAATTTGCAGATCACTTGCATACATTCTTACGGAGCCCCTACGGGGACATCGAGAAAAAAAAAATAAAGTTTAGTTTTCGCGTGCTCACATGAAACTTTCGCGAAAACTCTGCTTTCACATGTGCACGCTATAGTTCCACAATGTGAGCATGTGAAACTAAACTTTAAAAAAAAATTTGCACATGAAGGTTTCGCTTGAGCACATAAAAACTTTTTTACTCCAATGTCACCTTAGGGGTTCTGTTCATTCTCTCTTTTGAGGACAAAGATTTCTGTGTTTATTTCATTTTGAAAGAATATTTGATTTTTTTATTACATACATTTTTACATTATTTGTCAAAGATTATTTAGAAAACAGAAAAAAGAGCTGTTTTCAGCACATGTCAGGACAAATATTACATACAATACAATTTTATGATTACGCTTACATGCCATCAAGGTGGATAAAATATTTAATATTTCTCATTCTTTGGCGAAGTTGGCGGTTACACCATTTGACATTTTCAGGTCCATTCAGTCTTAACTTTCATAAAAATGGTGCAAATGTAATTTATTGTTCCATAAAATTTACATAAAACTAGTGATAGACCGATATATCGGCCGGCCGATATATCGGGCCGATATTTGCGAGTTTTACGTGTATCGGTAGCCGATACGTGGCTGCCGTGTTCGCCAATTTTTTTCCGGCATTATTACAGACAGAGTGCTGGAAGCCGCTAGCGATTGCAGGTCATGTGACTAAAAACAACCAACCTTTCCATGACAACATCGAAAGCTCGGTCTAACAGCTGATCATACGCACAGAGTGTATAATTCTACGTTAATATCTTCAGTTTAATTCAATACATTATTTTATTTTTAAATTGAATTAATTAAACTGAAAAGTAACTTGCATTACTTTTTTTAAAAAGTAACTTAAATATTAATGTGTACATTTATAAAGTAATGTGTTACTTTACTCGCTACTTTAGAAAAGTAATATTATTACGTAATGCGCGAGACTTGTAACATTTGGGAAAATCATTGTGTCATTTTTATGATGTAAATTGTGTGAGCAAAAGCAGTATCGGCTCCAAATATCGGCTCAAGAAAATCGGCAGCCTGTATCGGTCATCGGCTAAGGCTGATGAAACATAAATCGGTATCGGCACTGAAAAATCCATATCAGTCGACCCCTACATAAAACACTATGTGCATTGAAATAAACCTGATGCATGCTTTTAAAACACATTTTTAAAAAGATTTTTGAATTTCCCATCTTGCCAAACCGTTTTTGTCACTGACCTATAAATCTCCTATAAATCTCTTGGCCATGTGCTCCAGGGTCACAATGATCAAACATAACAGTTAGACATCCACGCGCAGGGACAACAACTTCAACTTTTGTGTTTTCCTCATTAGCTTGTATGGTCTACTCTTCCATCTTTATTCTGATTGTCTCCTTCTATCTGTCCTTTTTTATATTTGCATTTCAAACAGACATACAGGCGAATCTCTCCATCTCATTTGCACACACACAGGATACAGTGCTGGCAGAAATGAATGACTTTGTCAGCTGTGCCGGTCATTAACCAGGCCATTTAACATTGATCCTTCAATGGCCCAGTACTGACTCCAGTCTCTCTCTCTCTCTCTCTCTCTCTCTATCTCTGTGTGTGTGTGTCTAGCAGTATACCAACAACCAATGGGCTGATGCAATGGTACAGTAGGTCTTGGAGCAACAATGCAATCCAGTCAATATTCCCATCACACTTACTGATACAAACTGATGGAGGTACGTGATTGAGTATAGAAATAAGTATTGTGTACATCATTGTGTTACTCACCCTAAAAAATGCTGGGTTGGATCAAAAAGGTACAAGCCTAGCCGTTGGGTTAAATTATCCCAGAAAATGTCCAACAATGGGTTAAAACAACCCAGCATAGGTGAAATTACAATCCAAGGCGTGGGGCTCATCCATTTTTGACCCAACGCTTGGTTGAAAATAAACCAGCATTTAAGAGTAGAGCCCTGCGCGGGACTGTTTTTTTAAACCCGCACCCGCTGAATTTGTGACGAGTCCTGCCTACTCCCGCAACCTGCGTTTTCCACTCCCGCCTGCGTACGCAATATTTGTGTCCACTTCTACCCGCTCCCGTGGATTTTCTCAGAGCTTGTGAAAACTGTACACAAATGCATGCTCAGACTAAACATTTGTTCAGATTAAGGTCAAACAGAACTGAATTTGTACAAAGATCACCTTGAAACCAAGAATTTGACTTTGATCCGTGTGGGGACATTAACCGTTAAAACAAATCCACAAGTAGGGGCACCTCAGTTTTCAAATGTATAGGCTGCTGCATGATACACACACATCAAATAATTAATCAAAGAAACAAACAAACAGTTTAACTGTTAACAACCTGATTTGTCACTAGTGCTCACCAGTTCTTCCAGACGCGAGGCACATAGTATCATTCCTCGGGCCTGTGCTCCCCAAAGTTGCCAGGGTATGTGCCACATAATATTTGGCTTAATTTTCTTCTCCACTTCATGTGTTGACCCCATTTCTATTACATGCAAAAATCCCACCGGGACCCGCCGGTCTCCCGCTAAATTTTCTGACCTCCTACTCCCGCCCGCAGCAAACTTGAAAGCGGCCGCTCCTGCGAGATTTGTGTTGGGTCCCACGGTAGTCCCAACCCAATGCAGATCTCTATTTGAGAGTATATGAGGTGAATGCTAGAAAATAGACAAAACACTAAACCTTTTAAGATTTTTATTGGATAAAACTTCAGAAATGTTGGTTTTGTTTGAATATACAAAAAATGCATTGGAAAACGTAAAGCTCAAGGGAAATACGTTGACTACATTTTATCTGTTAGTTGATCTTCTCTTGCAATAATATTTTGTAGGCATTCTCCTAGGCCTGGACTTTTGTACATGTGTTGTGTGTACTACTGTAAACTATTGTGTTGTTTTGTGTATTTTGAACTTAAATGCTATTAAAATACCATGCACTCTCATATAGACGGTTTGATTGGACGTACGTGCGGTGACGCAATTCGCGTCTGACCTGAACTTTACTTCCGTTTTCAGTTTTTTTTAAAGGTCTGACTTAGGGATCGACCAATATGGATTTTTGTTTCATCAGCCTTAGCCGATGACCGATCCAGGCTGCCGATACTTGAAGCCGATACTACTTTTGCTCACTCAATTTATATCATAAAAATGACACAATGATGCCAAATGTTAGTCTCAATTTAAAAAGTAACATTTTTTGAACTTAAAAAAAAAACGATATTTTACAAATAGTAAAAACAGGTGAGGGTGCTATGGAACCATGAACTGCACTCTCCACAATGACGAGGAACTATCAGCAAAGGATATTGATTTCTAGCACTACTACAAATATATATAGAGATGAGAAATAAAAAACTTGCTTTGTCCAGCTGTGATCAGCTGTTAGGCCAAGCTTTTGATGCTGTTATGGAAAGGTTGGTTGTTTTTAGTCACATGACCTCCAATTGCTTGTGGCTTCCAGCAATATGTCTGTAAATACGCTGGAAAAAAATCGTCAAACACAGCAGCCACGTATTGCTCAATGCCGATTCACATAAAACTCACAAAAATCGGCCCGATATATCGGCCTGCCACTAGTTTGGTAATCTATGTGTTGTTTATTTTGCTTGTTATGTAAGTAAACTACATTTAAAGTACTTTGTTGTTATTTATTCTTAGCGGAGTTTACCGTAAATAACGTGTTGACCACGAAAGCCGCTTGCTTATGTTGTAACTACTGAAACCGTCTATATAAAGGTACAAGTAGGTACAAAAGTTGTCACTGCGACAGTACTTTTTCAAAAAGTACACTTTAGGACCTAAAAGGTACCTCAAAGGTACATTTCTGTTCCAAAATAGTACATATTAGGACCTTTTTAAAAGATACAATCCTAGTGACAACTTTTGTACGTGTAGGCAAAAACGTACATTATTTACACTTACATTATGTAAACATTATTTACACTTTTTTACACAAATTTCAACCAAAATTCCAACTTCTCATTTCAGATTTTGTAGATCATCATATGATCTCTTTTATAAATTGTTTTTTTTCCTTTATGCTAATTACAAGCTGTTCATTAGCTAACAAACTCATCAGATTCCTGCGCATTGTCACCTTTACTGTTATTTAAAAGGGCCATTGCATTTCAATGTAAATTCACATTAGTCATTCGTCCTCGTGTGACGTCTCATCAGTCACTGAAACACAGTCCGTGACCTACAGCTACAGTGAAGCTCTCGTGCACATATGGTCAACTAAGACAAGGCTTTTGAATGCACAGTCATGTTATAAAATATCACAAATGCTTTCGGGCCATCAGTTTCCATCTTGATATGGACTTGATTAAATTTGTAAGATTGCACCTAACAGTCTCTCTCTCTTACTCTCACCTAACTAAAATGCTTTGCCTTCATTTCAACTTAGCATTCGCTTTGTAGAAGCACACTTGTGATGCCCATAACTTCAAATATGCTTTATAACTAGATTTTTTTAGCATTGGCTAGAGTTTAATTCATCAGCAGTAAAATGACATCCGCCCTCATAGCATGTTATTGAAATTATAGAGAGAATGAATTATGCATATTGCATTTTATGTAGATAAATAGATCTGTTTTAGAGATTGAGCTATAGCGCGTTTTGAAGCTCAGGTTGAATGTTCAGTACAGAGAAACCTGATTCACTCTTCTCTCTCTGTACTGTTTGGCCATCCTAGCTATTTCCCTCGACAGGAAGCACCCCTCTTCCTGCCCCATTACACACACAACACACACAAAGAGAGTCACATACACATAAAATGTGTCCTGTTACCTTGGAGATACCTTCCATGTGCTATCAATAGCCTGACATGAACACATAAATATCCTGTATATATTATGCTCTGTATTTCCAGTCAATTCATTCATGTTATCTTTGTGTTTACACCACACGGACATATATTACAAAGCTTATCAACACCATTGATTTACTTTTCTTGTGCGTTTGAAAAGGTTCACACACATTCATCTCTACTGTATTTTACACAGAGGTCCTTGCCGTCGTGATAAGGCATCTTGTTGTCTGTTGGCAATGACCGAAATGAACTGGAAAGGAACATGGGCTGGGTTCCAATCCGTCATGCACTCGATTGAGACACTGAATTATTCACTGTTCTAGGATGTAACCTGCTCTAGGACAGCTGCTAGCTGGCACAAACACATCAGAACGGGTCAGCGAGTTCCCAAATGTTGAGTCTGTAACCACACGAAGCTGTTAGAGTTAACAAAAAATGGAGAGAGAGAAAAAACGCCACGTCATAAACTTAAGTGTAACACTCGTGTACCTTCATGTTCTGTTCATGTTCATCACCATGAAGTGGTTCCCTTTTCTTCTTTAACAGTACAGTACAAGAAGACAACATAAACAGTACAAGAAGACAACAAATATGTGTGTGTGTGTGTGTGTGTGTGTGTGTGCATTATTTTCAAATGATCAATTATAAGTCAATAGTCAATTAAGGTTTGGTAACATTGCTCTGGTGGTTATTTTGAGACATTTAACAGGTGTGTGTTTTACAGAAAAATAATCAAAACCCATTAAACATTTCTCAACCGATTTATAGTCATGCGTAAGTTCCGTAGCCTGTGCGTAGTCTCTGCGTAGCCTGACGTGCACCTCGCAAAATTTTTAGCAGCGCGTCAGTTCTACGCGGACCGCAAGCGCGATTAGATTAGCCAAGTTGAGGAGTGATTGAACTCAAACTGCAAAAAAAGTCGCTGTTTATTTACTTCCTTCATTGCTGGTCTTCTCAAATCATACACAAGAAGTTGCTGTTTCTTCTTCGTTTGTGGGTTAACTTGTCAAGCTTCTTCTTCTTTGACAGTTGCGCTGCTGCTGTGGTTGTATGCGTGGATACAGCCTACCAGCGGTCTGCGGGCGTGCTTGCACGTCGACGCGGACGCGTATTCAAAAGTATAAATGAAAACTGAAGCGGAACCTATGCCGTCGCCGCTACGCAGGCCTGTGGTATAAAAAAATTATATATATATATAATTTTTTTTACATACGCATAAGACAGGCTGTCTGTCTTATGCGTATGTACAACCTAATCTCACGGAATTTCTTGTAATAGTCACAAAATATTTGATTAAAGTATTTGTGTTATTGACACAAATTTACGATGTTTTTCGTGTCACCCAGCACGAATTTCTATAAATAGTTTTTCGTGTCTTTATTGTGTTATTTTATATTTTGTTTTCTCATAGTTTTTTCCTATTTTTTAACCATTGTCGGTTGGGGTTAGAATCACTTTCTGAGTTATCCTAACCCAAACCCCAAGCGAGAATAGTTTTAAAAGCGGAAGAAAAATGTGTAAAAACCAATGCATAAAATTACATCCTAACGCAAACCCTGTATCTAACCCCAAGCGGCAATGATTTTAAAATAGGAAAAACTATAAAATGACACGATAAAGAAAGTCGTACCACAGACATGAAAAACTATTTACAGAAATTCATGCTAGGGGACCAAAAAAGACTGCTCCAGTGGCATGAAAACAGCGGAAAATTGTGTCAATAACACAAAGAAATTAATCAAATATTTTGTGACAATAACACGACTTGCTGTGAGATAGGGTAGCAATGTAAGTATGTAGGAGAACCCCAAGTAAAAAAGTTTTGGAAACTAGTGCTTTCTGTTCACGAATCAACTTATCTTTAAGGACTCATTAGGTGTTTAACTGTACAACAAGACAACAAATTGATTGTGAAAATTACAGAGATGCACTGATATATCAGCCAATAATCGGTATCGGCTGATAAAAGCAAATTTTCTCGCTATTGGCTGATAGTCATGGCCCATATATCCCGTCAAAGGAGAGCAGGAAAATGCAATGAATTTAAGCTCTGGGTATAGAAAATGTAAAGAAACATGTTTAATGTTCAATATTAAAGGGGACATATCATGAAAATCTGACTTTTTTCATGTTTAAGTGCTATAATTGGGTCCCCAGTGCTTCTGTCAACCTAGAAAATGTGTCAAGATCAACCCAGTAATTTACTTTTGGTAAATCCTTCTCTGCAAGCATGTGAAAAAATAGGTCATTGAAATTTGGCTCCCCTTGTGATGTCAGAAGGGGATAATACGGCCCCTTAATCTGCACTATCCAACCACAACATTGCCATTTAGTGCAGAGATCAACTCATTTGCATTTAAAAGAACACCCAAAAATGGCACATTTTTGCTCACACCTACAAATTATTTGTGGGGTATTTTTAGCTAGAACTTCACATATGTACTCTGGTGACACCTAAGATTTATTTGACATTTTAAAAAAATCTTGTGAAATGCCCCCTTGTTTCCCCGCCAGCGTTTAAAAAAAAAGTTGCCAGCCAGCGCCAGCATTTTTCATGATTTTCACAAAAGTTTAATGCTTTTCAGAAAATGTTCTTCTTTAAATATATAAACATACAAAATACCAAATGAAAGAACGGACTCTCTGCTTTCAAAAAAAAAAAAAACTTTTCATCCTACCTTCAGTGGTTCTTTTGTAATCAGCTTTTGAATATGGGTAGGTTTCTGCAAAACACCACATTTTGAGCAAAAAGCAGAGATAATTCCATTTTTGTGACGGACTTTTCATAGAGATCCCATCCAGAGCGATCTTTAAAACCGACACGGACATGCAGCCGCTTGCCATAGGGCAATACTTCCGGTTTTAAAAAGTTGGCCACCTGGTGGATAATAGCGGTATTGCGGAAAGCCAGAAATACTCGTCATTGGCAGGGAAGCGTTTTCTCTTGATTGACGAGGTATCTCGTCAATGGCGGCGAAAGAGTTAATAGTCATTATGTGAATGAATGACATTCAGAAAATGTAATTTTTTGAATTTAGTTAATCCAAGTTAATTTATCCACCAAACTATCAATATCTGCATGGGTATTGGCAGATATCAGTCTGAATAATCGGAATCGGTGAAGAATTTTATATGGGTGCATCTCTAGTGAAAATAATTTATTGGTGTGGTAATAAGGTCTGATAGAGTTAAAAATGTATCATGTATCTCTATATATGTCAATGAAAGATGAGCAAGTTGTTGGTATTTCTTTGGAATGCTGACAAAGTTGTTCTTCCCCTTTTTTGTTCCAAAAACTGATACATATTCATCCATGATGTTCCTGCCTGTCATCATATTTCTTCTCTCAAATGTCCCTTATTGTTTTCATCACCTATCACATTGTCATATTGTTGACTCATATCTTCTCTCGTTCTCCATTTCTCACTGTATCTTTCTCTCCTGTTCTCTCTCTCTCCATCTTGTTAGGCTTAGCTCAGGGAATCATATAGAACAGTTCCTGAGGGGGAGAAAATGAGAGATTGGGTTTCAGCCCGATGATGCCACTTAGCCATTAACTATCTCCAGCAAAACCAAGTACCCCCCACCCCCCGCCTGGCCCTCCCTCTTTCTACCATTCATATCCAACCACCCCTCCTCCATTTCCCATCTCCCTCTCATTTCCCACCCTCCAACCCTATATCTCTCTCTCTCTCTCTCTGTCACACACACACACACACACATTGAGAGTGAGTGGATGATCGCACGAGCAGGAAGCTCTGACCATACACAGATAGAGAGAGAAAGAGCGACAGACAGTCAAAGAGAGACGATCCAGCACTCAGACTTTCAGCTCATAGAGGGAGAAGACAAACTACAGGGCTCTTTCTGCACTTCTGAAAAGCCGACGCTCCGCTGCTCGCTTTGCCCTCCGGGGACATTTTTGTTTCTTTTTCAAATAAATTGGGATATTCTGCGTGACATGTTGCCCTCATTTCCACGAGAACCGCGGCTTTCCTCCGAGCGCTCTTTGAACGCGCAGCGCTCTGGCAGTTCCCTCATAAAGGCTGTTGGTGTTCTTCAGAGGTAATGACTGTGCGCTGAGAAACCAGGATTGCTTGCACGTGTGGGAAACTTGTGAAGAAGCATTTGGAGGCGGACGAGAGAAAACTCTTTAAGAAAACATAAAAGGAAAGAGAGGAAAACAAGACGCAAACAAACTAAAAACCCTGGCCCAAAATGGATCTGCCTCCGTTTAGGGGTAAGGGCTACTTTATTCAAGATCCTTTTCTTTAAAGTTTTATTTGGCTATGCTCTTTTGGGATTCTCTGTCATTATATATATTTTCCCAATGAAACATAATCTTGTTTATGAGAGATGATCTCTGCATGTCCAAATTCAAGTCCTGCACCGACCCAACCAATGCACAGGGCTTCAGGCATGGAATTGATTGTGCTCAAGGTCGGAGATGTCAATACTATCCAGTTTGTGCTGGCAGGGGTTGATAGAGAGGTTGGAAGCTGAGTTGAGTTGGAGAGCGCAGCGCTTCACACATGTGCGCTCACAAAACACGGCGTACTAAACTTTTTGTATGTTTGTAGAGGAAAGGTGCGTTTGATATACGAGTTTTGAGACTGTATGATAAAGTTCTGAAGGCGGCGAGTGGCAAAATATGCAGTTTAAATCGAACTTCAATCTGCTCTAAAATCTTTGCTGTCCGTTATTAATTACTAATGGTTAATTTTGCTTGTTTAATATATGTTAATATCACTTGTGAAGCTTAGTTTTTTTGTCACTAATTCCATTATCTTATATTTCTGTTATCTCTAATTGACCCCCCCTTCCTCTTTTCACTCTCTCACCCAAACTTGCTGGTCTGCAGTGTCTATTTCAGTCCTTCCTGGGGGTCGGATTCGGCACATCCGGAATCTCATACAGTTTATTGTCATTCAATCCCACTGTGTTCCCAAAGGGGCCAGAGGGGCAGATCCCAGGGTCCTGGTGCCTGACAACATCAAGTCCAGCTTTAGTTAAGCCTGGCCCCTAGGAGCCTATATTAGCCCTCTGTGAGGCCCCGGGCCCCTGCCCCCTATGACTACCAACTAATCAAGCCTCAGTCAGCAATTGCCGATCTGCCACTCTATCTGAGGCAGAGAGAGAGAGAGAGAGAGAGAGCAGAAATGGAAAATGGATATCTCTAATGACAGTCAGCCTGCAGGAAATCAGAATAGCCTGATGGCTGGCTGCTGTACTGTTGGATGCTTATCAGTTGCAGCAGGGGTCAATGAAAGAGACTGAAGGCTTTAAAATAGCACCACATGATGATGTCATGAGCCCCCACCGCCCTAAACAACTGCACCAGCATATACAGTACACCTGGCAGCCACACCCACCGATATGTCCTGCTATACACAGACTGAGCAGTTTTCACCCGTGTTGTCCAATGACCCCTTATGAAGCGTCTGTTTGCCTTTTCTTATCCGCCTGTTTTATCCTCCCTGTTTGAAGGTTTAGAGTTACTCTCAGTCAGTGGTGTGTGGTGACTGTTATGAATAATATGCGCTTCTCATCCTCTTCCTGCCCTGGATTGGATTACCCTGGCCAAGGATATGTGCAAGGTAACGGGTGCAAGGAGCCCCGGGGCAGAGCCGCGAGGCACAGCTCACTCAGCACTGATACTCCCAGAGCGCTGGGGCCGGTCTTCAGGTTACCCCTCATGGCAGGCTGGACTGAGTAAACAGGGCCCTCTTTTGCCTCTTTTTCTCTCACTCCAACCCTCCAGATGCAGCTGTCTCTCGCTCGTACTAGCCCGTGCGTTTGGTTTGATGGCTTCTTGTGTGTTTTAAACCGCTATCATAAGCTCTTCTGAGACGTTCTTCTGCACCCAACACACTAATGTAAATTCCTCTCACTTTAATGTTTTATGACTGGTTTAAATCTGACACAAAGTTGGCATGTATACCCTGAAAATCATGAGAAATACAGGTGGTCATTAAGAGTGAATGGTTATTGGACTAGCTTCATTCAATGTAAGATACGCTATCAGGTTTGTGGAGTTCCACACACGCTATCCACTTAAATGAAAAAACATTCACTGAAGACTAGAAGATGGAGTCTTCAGATGTGCGACCGGAAAACGTTACAGGAAGCGATCTTTTGGATGAATGCTGGATTGCAGAAACAGATCCTGAACGTTGAACGATTCTAAGCTGATCGGTTGCAGATGAAATGTTGAAGTCATGCAGTTTCACCTTCCTCTTTCCTTTGACATTCACTGTCATCACCCAATTAAAATTAATGTGGGCTGTAAATCTTTAGCAGTTTTAGAAATGTCCTCCCTCACCCTTTTAGAGGTCATGGTCGGAGCTTAAAATGGACTTATCCTGAACTACAATCAATGACCCACTGTCACAATGCAAATGGACTTTAATCAACATGTCCAAACCCTTATTGAACATCCTATAAGCAAACAACCCGCAGCACTTTTGAGAGGCTTTTTAAGTAGCATTAGTCACGTTTAAGAGAAGCCAATTGTGCAAGCTCCATTTTAGAGATGTGATACACCAGTCCACTGCCTCGCCCTGTTGTGCGGTTGGGGGCACGTGGGGCTAAAGAGTGCTCTGGGACTGGGTAGGGAGTGGTAGAGTGCTATTTGTTGGGGAGTTAAAGTGGTGGGGGATCTTCTGGGCTTCCTGATGTCAGCGCCTTGCTTGTTGCACTGCTAGAGTGTGGCTTATTGATCCTCTGGCACCCTGGCTGCTGGTGATGGGTGGGGTGAGAGCATGTGTGGGTGGCTGTTATATATCTGCTTCTGTTCTGCTTTACAGCCTTTTGTACAAATGCACTATGTTCATTGATAGTTTGCATGGAAGCCGAGGCACGCTAGTGCGAGACAGTTTTCTGTTAATGGGTTGTGGCTTTCCAAGCAGCAGGGCAGCATCTTCCAGAAAAAAATTCATTGATTATTGTTTGAAAGGGAACTGATTCCTACAAAGTTAAAAGTGAGACATTGACAGGAAAGTGGAAATTCTAGTGGAAATTGTTTTGAAATCATTTCTTAGAGCACAGGATATGTAACATTTTGAGGTGTAGCTCGGCTCTGTTTTTACACAAGAGCACTGTAAGTCAGTGGAAAGTTCCAAATAAACTCCAGCGTAGCCGCGAGTGATAAATGCTCCCAAGTGCCGACACACTTGAGGAAAACCACATGGAGAAGACATGTGCAAATGCTCAAACAAATATGCAACCAAAAGTGCCTGACATGACACAGATGAGCTAACCCAAAACTTCCTCTCTGGCTTGCCTGCAGATGCGAGACTAAAAGTCCAATGTTGTTTTCAAACTCAGGGCCCAAATAATGAGCTCATGGAAATGAACAGCAGACCCCTTTCAACAATTAGATGGACTGATAGGACCTGACTACAGCTCTCTGCTGGGTTTGATGTAATTACTCTTCAGGACTTCTCTTTCCTCCTCCGTGTAATTTGCAAATGCATTTTGTGCTTCCGACCTGGGCCTCCTTATCTTGAGTTTCTAGCTCTAGCGGTGGGGGTGGATGCTATCTTACCTTTTTGCGGGAGCATTCAGGGCTCTTGCCAGGAATTCAGCTGAGCTGACTGCCCCAGATGCTTGGGGGACTGTGAGCAGATGCTGGTTTTACTAATCACTGATCTTGTGTATGGATTTACGTTTCTGGTTATGTCAGACACGGCACACCTCTGGTGTTCAGTTTTGTTTTCTGTGACTTTTTAAGCAGTGTGTTTGTCCCTATCACACATTGTCTTTTGGAACAATCTGAAGTTGTTTACTCTAACCAGAATCAAAAAAAAAAAAAACCCAAAGAGCTCTGACTAACATCAAGAGTGCTCTTTCACTTCTGCATTCCTCTGTGGGAAAAAAACAAACCCCATCACTATCTACAGTAATTCAGTGAAATCCAAGGTCTTGTTTGGCTTTGACATCCAATAATGCAAACAGCATGTTTCTCAATTCCAGGATGCTGATTATTTCCATGCACATTCCAATAACCATGTTGTTCCTGTTTATGGAGGATAAGGCCTAACAAAAGACGGGTTGCAGGGAGGGGCTGCAGCAAATTCCTCCAAGCTGCCGAGAAAGAGATACCTCAGGACACTGACACCGAGTCTTTCGGGTTCCCCAGATTCTCACAATTCATTGCTGTCAAGTTCTTTGCATTAGTTTTCTTCCCTTGACACAGTCAACAGCTGTGTTCTCCAGATGCTAAATTACAGTGTGATGCAAATGGTATTATCTGTCCATCCTCTGTGTGTCTAATAATAACTGTAGTTTTAGCCACAGACCATCTGAATCGGACTCATATGACAATGGTTTTATATGTAATGCAGATTTCATTAAAATGTCAGTTTGAATCTCATAATGACAGCTTTGTTTTTATTTTTTCTTTACTACAGGTTTATCCGATGTACCCTGATATTGGTCGGCCTTGCAGAACTGCCACTACCCTGGTGGCCCTGACGGAAGAATGGATCCAGTCACATCTTATCGGTTGGACCCTGAAGGTTTGGATCTTCAGCAGGTCCCTGTGTTGTCCATTGACCAGATCCGTGCTATAAGGGCTAATAATGACTATGTAGACCGCCCGGTGGCCCTGGAGCCTGCCACTCAGGTCGGGATCTTCTATGCACACGAGGAGCGACGTCCTCAGATGTCTCGCAGTCAAAGTCATCAACATTCCCACTTGGCCCACTTGAGTCGCTCCAGCACTGTCAGCTCAATGTCCCGTGGCAGTGCCACTTCTGATCAGAGACTTCTTTCGGGACTAACGCCATCCCATTCCGGGCTAGCTTCCGTGGTGAGGTCCCAGCCTAAAGGTGACTTGAAACCTGACTCGCTAGGCAAAGGACTGTCCGATGGTGAGGACTTAGGCCTGCATCTCTTCATCTGTGAACGCTGTGGGCATTGCAAATGCCAAGAGTGCTGTGCACCACGCAGTTTGCCCTCATGCTGGACCTGTGGCCAGCGCTGCTTGTGCTCAGCTGAGAATGTCTTGGAATATAGCACTTGCCTGTGCTGTGTGAAGGGTCTCTTTTACCACTGCTCGGCGGACAAAGAGGACAACTGCGCCGACCGCCCGTGCTCCTGCGCTCCGGCTCATGCCTGCTCCCGTTGGAGCGCCATGGCCTTTTTGGCTCTGTGCCTCCCGTGCCTGTGCTGCTACCCACCTGCCAAGCTGTGCCTCACCCTATGCCAGCGTGGCTATGACCGCGCCACCCGTCCCGGCTGCCGCTGCAGCAACACCAACACTGTGTGCCGCAAGATCTCCGCCACCAACCATGCACCCTTCCGTAAACACCTGGAGAAGCCTGTATGACGGCCTGTACAAGCCTCACGTGTCGCTCCTTCGAGGAGACGCCTCTGATGCTGGAGCAGCTGGGAAATTCTGCTAAACGAAATGACCTTCTCTTAACCAATCAGGCCTCCCTGCATCGTGACCATGTATCCGCCTGCCCCGTTTAGTCATCTTTTGTCTATTTATTTATTTATTAGACTTTCATGGATAGGGTTGGGTAATGCAGACCATATGTAACAGATACAGGGAGTAAGCTATCAGAAAAAATGCAGAGGTTAATAAAGGGTAAAAAGAGCATGTAGGCTTCAAGGGCATCATCGTCCACAGACACCCTTAAAAGCGTGTCTTCTTCGGCCTTACTAAATGGACAAACTGCAAGCAAGCTGGCTCACTATACACGGATACAAGCCGTTGGTTATGGAGAAATGAGCCTTACCAAAAATTCTGACTATGTTTGTTTCACCAAAAATGGGACCATTTAAAATCAGAATATTAAGCTCACCTAAGAGGGATGTGTTCGAAGAGAGGTGGTGAAAAGAGACACTGTGTGTGTGCATGAGTGTGTGTAAGAAAAGAAGGTTGAAAAATGTGTGTATGTACGGGCATGTGTGTACGTGTGTGCAGTCTCAGGCCGGGCATCTGTTGTCAGCAGAAGCCTCTCTTTATATTTTTAGAGGAGCCGCTCTTAAAGATAAAGTGTCTGGTCAGGTTTCCAGCCCAGGGCAGCCTGACGCCAACCTCTCCCAACCACTCTTACATCCGCAACTCTCCTTTCCTCCGCTGTCCATTGTGCTTACTGGCTGCAGAACAACGGCGATAGGATCCTTGACCTTTTCTGCATCTAACTATGCTGTGGGACCAAACATCATGGGACTATGAGAATACTCTCAGGATGAGAAACAAGCCATTACTCCCGACTTTTCTGGACAAACTGGCCAGGATTGGATCAGTGGAGAGTTTAGGTTAACATCAGACCCATTCTGATTCCCATTTTCTGCCATACGTGGACCGTGAGCATCTCCAAAAACATTCTTCTCTGACTGGGCGCGGATGCTCCACGGGAAGTGAGGTTAATGGAGACTATTGTGTCATCAGACAGAAAGGAAGGATTGTATTGAGACAAGGGCTTAGACACCTGACCAGATTGAGGCACAGTACCACACTTGGGAACAAGGTGAAATAGATGCACTGACATCCAGTACTGGGATGCAAGATGAATGAAATCTGTTGCAAGTGTGTGTGTGTTCTTCCCCACTAATGCACATCCTTGTGAGTTCCTTTGCTATATTTTTGTATGTACATAGAATTGTTATTGTATTTGTATTTTTATTCCATTTGTTCTAATCTGGTTATTCTTACCATTATTTTATATTACTGTTGGACATTAACCTTGTCAGAGGCCTGACTAATTCTTACGACTAACCATAAAATTGATTTCACGTTGTGGAGGAGAGGCTCCTCGGTAATACTTGTTTTGCATTGCAGAACCCTGCAAGAATCTTAATATTTGGCTCCTTTGGTTGCTTTTTTCTATCACTTATCGTGAATTGCTTTTGCCCTATGAGCAAAAACAATTCATCACACAGCCAGAAAGATATTTTTGCACACATGTATGAGACAAAAGCTCTAAAGTTGCCAATTCATGTAATGTTTAGGTGCAGTTTTATACTACCTAGAGAAGATTCTTTTGCTAGCATGAGAGCAAGAAAACCACTATCGACGTCTGTGCTTTAAAGGGTATAAAATAGGTGCCTCTCCTCCACAGTCACGTCCCAAAAGTATGGCTTCTCTTATATGGAGGGGTCATGATGTGGGGATGGGTTTTAATGAGTAGGTACATGCAATTTACAGGAATGCCTAACTGGTGCTGTCCGCAGTCTACGTTAACCACTAAAAGTTCACAATGTTGTATTAGTAAGTTTTGCTTTGGTACAATTGGCATCTTGTAAGTTGTAAAAGAATTAAAGGAGAATATATAAACATATATATATATATAAATATAAATCTATACAAATAAATATATTATATATATAAAAAAATATATTTACACTTTTTTTGTTGCTGACATTATCGTAAAGCCACAGATATTTATTTAAATGGTTGCAAGAAAAGCTATGTATTTATTTCGAGGTGAATGATGAAAGGAATGAAACGAAAAGACCCATGTGATGATTTCAGCCTTTTTTCCAGAGTGAACTGGTGGGTGTGGCCATGGGGCCATTGAAAATAAATAAATAAAAAACATTTTCAAATAGTCTGCTTGTACAAGACGTTTTTTACATCTGTGAAAATGCTCCAGTGCCGTAAGAATTGTAATTCACCTCTCATATGTTCGAGGAAAGTGAAAGCTTTAGTGTTTAACTATGCAAGCCTTTAAAAGCACCTTTGATAACTACAGCTGGAAATAAACTCTCACAGCTCTATGTGGTTGCATCTGGAGTTGTGTGGTATATGATATTGCAAGACGCACTTCTATACTGTAGATGTCTGAAGACGTCCTTAAGTGTGTAAATGATCTGTTTAAAGAAAATGCTGTGAGATGTGTGCATGTGCGTGTGCAGACACATGGATCTTGATTTCAGTGCAGAGAGGTTCCGGTCTTTGTCTTTTACTCTACTCTCCGTTCTGCCTGTTAGCCTCATAAATAAGTAATCAAGGCCAGTTCGTACTAATGGCCTTGGAAAAGAGGGACTAGACTAGAGATATGTGTGTGTGTGTGTGTGTGTGTAGGAGAGTTACTTTAGTGAGTGAAAGTGTGTATGCCACCCAAATCAAAGAGTAAGTGTACAACACTCGCAGCACAATCATGCATCCTTTTCCCAGAGCTTCACAAGCATTAGACCTGTACTCCAACATCTCTATATACCACCATTTCTTATGGATTTGTCTAAATGCAGGACACTGCATGAATAATACACATCCAGTCTTGATGCAAACACCAGATGTCTGGTGGTCATCAAAGGTGTTTTCAATTATTCCAATAAGAGATTATTATAACCTAAAAATAATCAGTTATTCACCTTTATGTCATTTATTTTCTTGTGGACATAATTGTCTATATAAGGATTCAGAAGCTATATGATTGTTTCATGTGAGAAACAGGCCAAACCATAGGTCTTCAGTCACTGCGGTGCTAAAGGCCAGCTGAAGTCATTTTTTGTGATTTACAGTTTTCTACATAAAATCATGCAACATAATGTAAAGAACATTGTGTGAAAATATAACCTTGATATCTTTAATATTGAATGAGTATGGTCATGTCAAAGATTGCAATCTATGACTGAAATCATATTTGGATGCTCCTATTAATCTCATCATTAGCAGCAGGTGTGACACCATGTGATTGGTCCTTGTGTGCCTTGTAATAAAATGCATTGCCAGAGGTCTGAATAAAATTTGAGTGCTATGGCAAAAAAAGGAAGATTTTTTTGCAAAAAGTGATTTTTATGTGTCCCTCAGATGTATTGTATGATGCAGTCAGAAGGTGTTTTAATGCACTTTGCCTTTTTGGAGCTTAAACTACAATTAGGCTTTTATTGTATGCATTGTGGCTTATCCAGAACTACTTTTGTGTTCTATGAAGTCCTATTGGTGTAGAACGACATAAAGATAAAAAAATGAAATGAAAAATTTGCATATTTAAGTAATTTGAGAAACAACAGTTATAAGCTATAATATACTGTAATTTAAAACTAATTGTATATTTGTGAAAAAAAGGGGGATCCAAGGCACTCTTCATATATCAAAAGGTAAAAAGCCTTTATTTAAATATGGCTATAACATTAAAAACATATAACAGGGAAGTAACCCACGCTTAGCGGCACAGATAGCCTTCTTCAGGGTATGATTATTGTATATTTATTCAGCCTGATATAGTCATTCAAAAGTATTTCATTAGGTGGCTAGTTTGTATGAATTCTTCCAGTGTAACACTGAAAAAAATTATTCATTGAATTTACTAAATTTTTTAAGGTAAGTGGTTGCAATCAATTTATTTAAGCTACAATCAAACAAAAGTTTTATATTTTATTTTACTTTACTAATCTTTTTTGTTTAAATGTAGCTTAAATAAATTGATTGCAACCACTTACCTTAAAAAATTGAGTAAATTCAATGAATCATTTTTTTCAGTGTTACAAGGTACGATTTATTATAAAAAGCATTACTGAAGCTCCACCCCTAAACTCACGTCAAATGGTGTGAAAGCCGATTGTACAAATTTTTACAAATTAGCCACCTCGAAAAATAGTTATGAATTACAATAAGATCTGTCATAAAGTCATTTTTCATATTTTTTTGTGAACACTGTCAGATAAAAATGGTCAAAATATGCACCGCTGCTGTGACTAGGGTGGTACCCTTTTAAAAGGTACACATCTGCACCTAAAGATTTTATATTTGTACCCAAATGTATACAAATCTGAACCTAATGGTAAATATTAAGACTTTTCTAAGAGTACTGCCCCAGGAACAGCTGGGTTACATTTGACAGTACAGGATGGTTCCTAATAACATACACTAAATTAGCACACGTTTGACCATTCAGTAAAAATATACCCTTGTATCAAGGAATGACAGGGTTCATCAAGAGGATCAAATCAGAATGCACTGGTACTGTCAACAATCCTAAAAGACTTCTTTACCCAAGAGAAAGTGACTCTGGAGGGATGCTCTGTGCTTTCTTAACCTTTAACCCAGCTAATAAAGAGCAAGAAAGGATGGGGTCGGTTGATCTTCTACCATCCTGACCCCATGCCCTCTGCAACCAGTGAATCCCCCTATGTGGTCCTTGTCCGACGGGAATGGTCACTGTTGAGGACACTCCAGGGGTCGGGCTGAAAGCTCCAGTGTGAGGAACGGAGCTTTAGAAGCTGTCAGTCAGATCTCCATGCATATGTCAATCACAATTCAGCGGGCTGTGAAAATGGACCTTTTCTAAACCACCCTAATCCAAATGTAAAAACACTCCACATAAAAGCTGAGGCATTAGGACTTACAAATCGCTTACATAATTGAGCTATATCAAAGGTTATGTAAAAAAGAATGGTTTAGGATCTTTCTGCACTCCTAAAAAACGTTTTTAAAAATGATGCAGAACTATTTTTTTCTCTTATACACTCTTAAAAATAAACACGAACCACGAAACAAATGCAACAACTGATTCCATTTCATTTACACAAACTAGAATAAATCTGTAACTTAAAGGAACACACCACAGTTTTTCAATATTTTACTATGTTCTTACCTCAACTTAGATGAATAAATACATCCCTATCTTTTTTCAATGCGTGCACTTTATCTTTGTACAGCACGTTGTGAATGTGTTAGCATTTAGCCTAGCCCCATTCATTCCTTAGGATCCAAACAGGGATGAATTTAGAAGCCACCAAACACTTCCACGTTTTCCCTATTTAAAGACTGTTACATGAGTAATTACACGAGTAATTATGGTGGCACAAAATAAAAACGTGGCGATTTTGTAAGCGGATAATAAATGAGAACTATATTGTATGACGGAAGAGCACTTCGTTTGCAGCACTTCAACCTCGGGCACAGTAACATTGACCGAAGTTTAAGCGAGAGGAAGAGTAGTCAGGAGTGATGATGTTACTGCACGCCGAGTAACTACTCATGTAACAGTCTTTAAATAGGAAAAACATGGAAGTGTTTGGTGGCTTCTAAATTCATCCCTGTTTGGATCCTAAGGAATGAATGGGGCTAGGCTAAATGCTAACACATTCACAACGCACTGTACAAAGATTAAGTGCACGCATTGAATAAAGATAGGTATGTATTCATTTGTCTAAGTTGAGTTAAGAACATAGTAAAATATTTAAAAACTGTGGTGTGTTCCTTTAACTAGCTGACTACCAGCATGATGGTTCCCAAAAAGTGAGACTGGTGCCTATACGGTCCATAACCACCCTGGGGGGCACTGGAGCCTCAGAGGCTGGATGGATGTGGAGCTGTTGACAGGTGGAGGTGTGATGGAGAAACAGGCGCCAGAGAGAGCTGAGAGGGGCTCAAGAGGGCCACAGCACTGGGGCAGAGCGGAGCCAGCAGCCTACAATCCCTAATAACAAGGATTTATAAAAATTTTGTATATTCTCAAAGAATCAGATGTTGTTTTTGAAAACAGTGTTGCATCGTGTTTTCAGGACTGAATTTTATCAGTTTATTAACGTTAAAAGCTCGGCCCACTGATGTACAAAATGTTTTCTCCTCATTTCGGTTGGTTAATGGATGGGAATTGTCCAAGTAATTTTATCCCAATTATAGACCGTCTAGACACGACCGAAGGCCACGGCCATGATATGAAATTTTGTTGACGTGCCGAGGGCCAATCTGCTTTATGGCGATTGGTTAGAGGCTGCTGGTGTTTATCTGTTAAAGTGTGTGAAGTGTGTTTTCAAAGAGGGTTGTGCTGAGAGGTCGTGGCAGATCTGCATATCCTGCCGCTCTCATGTGGTCAATGGCATAGTGGGAAAGGGGAAATTTGGGAGAGATGAGAGATTTCCTCCCTGTTAACATGTTCCCACTGAACCATTTTCAACCCTGTGGGAATGACATTCCAGGCAGCTTCTTCCCATCATCCACTGGGAAATAAAATGTATTAATTCCCACACAAAAACAGTATTATTTGTGAAAAGATTTATTGTTTGTAGTAATACACTTAATCTTTGTTTAAAATGTATTTGCAGTTCGTTAAACAGCCTTGTTGACTATGCTTATTGTTGACTCTTTGTTGACAAAAAGTTAAATGCTTTGTCATTTGTAAGTCACTTTGAATAAAAGTAAAAATGTCTGCGGAATGTAAAAAAGGCAGCATGAAGTTAAAACAAATTGGTTTTGCAAGTCTATTCAACATAAATTGTTTAACTTAATTTGTTCAGTTAAAGTAACATAAAATACATAACGCCCCCAAAAGGACGTGCTTACATTTCAAAATATTAAATGCTTCAAGCTAAATATTTTCACACACACAAAAAACGTAAAAGTTTACATTTGGCATTAAAAACCAAATAAAGACAAACAGTATTTAGATATTTTCTGGCTTTTAAAAGTAAGTGTGACATGTTGTCCAGTGTAATGTTATAAACTACACCGGTGGTTTCTTTTATACATTCACATTAAATAATCTTGATTAAAATTCATTGCAAAAATGGCAAAAGACAAAAAACATCTAGTGTCATTCATCAATTTTAATTTTCATGCATATTAAAATATAGTGTAAGTACTGTTTCTATATAGATTTTGGGGACACTGCATGTAGAATAACCTGCATATTCCTCAAAATTACAAATGAACACAATAACTTGTTTTGTTATTCGGCAAGTCGGTATATTTTAGTAGCTAAATTGCAATGACAGAGCCACCGAAAGAGAACTGGAACTGTGGTGAATGGAAGGAGAGCAGCGGATGGCTGATATGTGGTGGGGGAGATGAGAGAAAAACGGGAGGGAGGAGAGAGAGAGAGAGAGAGAGAGAGAGAGAGAGAGAGAGAGAGAGAGAGAGAGAGAGAGAGAGAGTGGGGGAGGAGAGGAGCTTTGCAGGCCTGCTGGGTGGTTGAGTGCAGACAGCTGGAGGAGGAGTTGATGGGAATGGTATCTGCAGGGTCAGGGGTGACTGGAGAGAGCTTTAGCACACTTCCGCTCACGGCCCCACGGCTCTCCAATCTCTGGAATTCTCCAGATCCCACTCCACAAGTCTCTCTCTTTCTCTCTCTCTCTCTTTCTCTCCGTTTATTTACTCTTCACTGACTTTTTGGCCTGTTAGATGCGCATTTATTTACCTACAAAAGTGGTACCCATGCATTTAATTTTGGACTTTTTTGTACCATTGTATTTATAACACTTTAAACCGTTCGTGAGCCCCATTCACTTCCATAGTAGAAAAAATAATACTATGAAAGTGAATGGGGCTCATGAACTGTTTGGTTACAAACAATCCTCAAAATATCTTCTTTCATGTTCATCAGAACCAAGACATTTATATGGGTTTGTAACAACATGAGAGTGCATAATGATGATGCAATGATGACAGAATTGTAATTTTTGGGTGAACTATCCCTTTAACTAAAGCTGGGTTGTTTTCATCACAAGGTTGGGTAAAATATGAACAAACCTGATCGCTGGGTTAAATGAATCTAGAAAATGTCTACATTTGACCCAACCATGGGTAATTTAAAAACATTTAGGTCTGTTCACATTTAACCCATCCATGTGTACTGTAAGGTGGTGGTTCCTGGGCATAAAATGGGTTCTTGTCCATGGACTTTAAGGTTAAAATCTAGGCCTATGTGCAAAACAAAGTTGTGAGCAACATACACCCTATTGAAAAAAAAACAGCTAAAACAAGCCTAAGCTGGTCTCTCAGCCTGTTTTTTTGTTGTTGATGTAGTGGGGTTTGTGCCACTTTTATAGCTGGTCTTAGCTGGTCAGGCTGGAAGACGAGCTGACCCACCCGCTATGATCAGCTTGATACTTGTGGAAGCTTTCCCAGCTTGGCTAAGTTGGTTGGCTAGTCTTAGCTAGTTTAGCTGGTGGGTCAGGTCTGAGATCAGCTAGAAAAGAATTTTTGTATAACAGAACATTTCTTTAACTTATTGTGCCCTTTATTTTAAGGTATTTTTCTGGCACTTCAGCTGTCGGAATTTTACATTTTTTAAAGGATTTTTTTACAGTGTTAATGTAAAATTTCAGAAAAATATGTATTCTTGTATTACGGAAAAGTTCTTTAATTTATTGTGCCTGTAATTTTACGGTATTTTTCTGGCACTTCAGCTGTTGGAATTTTACCGTTTTTAAAGGATTTTTTACAGTGTTAATGTAAAATTACAGGAAAAAATATTTTTGTATTACGGAAAATTTCAGTAATTTATTGTGCCCGTTATTTTACAGTATTTTTTCGGCACGCCAGCTGCCTGAATTTTACAGTTTTTTCAAGGATTTTTTTACAAGGTTAATGTAAAATTACAGAAAAAGAACAATATTTTTGTATTGTGTAAAATTTCTTTAATTTACTGTGCCCAATATTTTATGGTATTTTACCACTTTTTCAAAGACTTTTTTTACAGTGTTAATGTAAAATTACAGAAAAAAATATTTTTGTATTACGGAAAATTTCTGTAATTTATTGTGAATACTGTATGATGTGTAAAAGTCATGTGTAAAAGTCATGTGTTTTTATTGACATATTTTAATTTTAATTTTTTATTTTATATAAAAGGTACATTTTGTTCTGAAGATATTCTGTTAATTTTTATGACTAAAGAACTCACAATTTCTGTCAACGTGAACATGTCAGGAAACGTTCTTCTAAATATAATATATATACTCTATTCAGTGCCATCTAATACCATCACTATATTAAAGTGCTCAAAGTCTGTCAGACTGCAATATTTGTCATCTATCCATCCCATATCCTTAACTTTGATATTAGTTTGCAATCCTCCGTGCACCATGGCCTACATACATATACCGCGTGTGTGCTTTTCCAGTCAATCAATGGCTGTATGGATCTACTGCAGCAGCTGTAATATAGATCTGCCCTTGCTCGATCCATCCGCTCCTGTCATTTCAACAGCGGAAACGCTGAGGTCTTCTCTCTCTCTCCCGGTTGCTCGCGTATCGAGTGGCTGTTTTTCTCTGTGCTCTCTGATGGCCCTTGCTACAGCCGTGCAAAGAGGCCAAACTATGATGAGGATAATATCTGTTATTTGGCCCCAGCCAGGGAAGCGGCACACACTGCACTACCATTAAAGGGCATTAGTGTGTGTGTGTGGGAGAAAAGAGATTAGAAAAGTTTGTGTGCCCTCGAAAGGACAAGATAGCATGTGTTGAATGAGATGCATGCATGTTTTCGTAATATGAATCTCTCATCTGCGTGTGTTTCTTGACAACCCCCTTCCGCCCAGCACACACACACACGTGCATGCACATAGAGCAGGGCGATGAGCAATACGAAATCTCCCTGCAGATGTTCTCGATTGTGGTGATCCAATATCCTCTTGTGTACATCTGTCTAAAAAAAACTAGAGCTGTTTTACATTTCCCTCAGGGACAGGAAGGGAAAGACTTTCACAGCGATAGAGCTGACCTGGGTCCTATAAGGGCCGCCCCATATTATTTTAGATTGAGTCGCGTTTCTTCTGTATTTGGAAGCAAGTCATTGACTTCCGGCTATGGTGGGAGACGATGTGATAAAACCTAAATATGTTGTGTTTATATATAATTGCAATCCATATTCATTTATTTCATTCATAATGATAAAGCCAATTCACAAATGAGATCACAATTTGTTCGTCACAATGAGTCAAAATGGTGAGCACACAGGGACGAACACATTTTTTGAATTTGCGCCCCTTGGATTAGCAGTCATGAGGCGCCACTGTTCAATGGGTAAAGCATTGGTGTTGGCAGTGCAAGGTTAAGGGTCTCATTCCCTAAACACACATACTGTACTAATATATGTTTACCAAAAATAAGTAATATAAAAAAATTTGAATAGTCAAACCTCATAGGCTATTGGGTAACACTTTAATTGAAAGGGTGTTTATAAGACTGACATGACACCTTTATAATCATGACATGACACGTGCCATGCATATGAAAGAGATTTCATGCACATTTATGACAACTGTCATTTAGTGTCATTCGTTCAATTATGTCATTTTAAATGCAAAGATGACATTTGAGATGTCTTTGTTATGACAAATTGATATTAACAAATACAACATAACTGACCACTTTTTACCAGTGATACAAATTGAATTTGTCATTAAAATGTCATTAAGTGTTAATACTCTGTCAAATAGTTTTATAAAAGCATCATGAATATTTTTCTTGACCTCAACTAAAGTGGTACAAATATAATTTGTCATTAAAATGTCTTTAAGTGTTAATACTCTGTCATATAGTTTTATAACAGCATCATGAATATTTTTCTTGACCTCAACTAAAGTGGTACAAATATAATTTGTCATTAAAATGTCTTTAAGTGTTAATACTCTGTCATATAGTTTTATAACAGCATCATGAATATTTTTCTTGACCTCAACTACAGTTGTACAAATTGAATTTGTCATTAAAATGTCATTAAGTGTTAATACTCTGTCAAATAGTTTTATAAAAGCATCATGAATATTTTTCTTGACCTCAACTAAAGTGGTACAAATATAATTTGTCATTAAAATGTCTTTAAGTGTTAATACTCTGTCATATAGTTTTATAACAGCATCATGAATATTTTTCTTGACCTCAACTAAAGTGGTACAAATATAATTTGTCATTAAAATGTCTTTAAGTGTTAATACTCTGTCATATAGTTTTATAACAGCATCATGAATATTTTTCTTGACCTCAACTACAGTTGTACAAATTGAATTTGTCATTAAAATGTCATTAAGTGTTAATACTCTGTCAAATAGTTTTATAAAAGCATCATGAATATTTTTCTTGACCTCAACTAAAGTGGTACAAATATAATTTGTCATTAAAATGTCTTTAAGTGTTAATACTCTGTCATATAGTTTTATAACAGCATCATGAATATTTTTCTTGACCTCAACTACAGTTGTACAAATTGAATTTGTCATTAAAATGTCATTAAGTGTTAATACTCTGTCAAATAGTTTTATAAAAGCATCATGAATATTTTTCTTGACCTCAACTAAAGTGGTACAAATATAATTTGTCATTAAAATGTGATTAAGTGTTAATACTCTGTCATATAGTTTTATAACAGCATCATGAATATTTTTCTTGACCTCAACTAAAGTGGAACAAATATAATTTGTCATTAAAATGTCATTAAGTTTTAATACTCTGTCAAATAGTTTTATAACAAAATCATAAATATTATATAATAATAATAATAATAATTAAAATTAATTAATTAAATTAATTAAATGGTTTTGTTGGTTTTTTCCCAAATGTCAGAAAATTTCAGAACCCACTGTGTGTATTGTGCACTTACATAAAGTTAAATATAATCTTTTGACGTGTCTGTGGCATTTGCAAGCTATTTAAAATTATTTGACATAGTATTAACACTAAATAAAGTTAAATGACAGTTTCATGAAATGTTAACCCATAAAGCTAGGTAGTTTCTAAAGTTTGATAATTATTCTGCTATGTCATATTTATGACAGATTTATGACAAGTTATGATGTATTGGTTTATGTCAAGTTGTCATAACAAAGACATCACAAACAATGTCATCTTTGCATAAAAAATGACATAATTGAACGAATGACACTTAATGACAGTTGTCATAAATGTGCATAAAATCTCCTTCATCATGATTATGAAGGTGTCTGCACCCCTTTATGGTTAGAATGCTTGATTCTGATTGGCCAGTCGGGCCATCTGCAGAATTGCTATTCCCACATAACATCCACTCAAAACTAATAACACACAGTAACCCGGATGCTGCAAATCATTTTGACATGTACTGTAAATTATAACCAAAATTAAATATAAAATATGTATTTTAATAACATATATGACATTATTTTGAACAATAAATAAACCAGATAATATGTTTGTGAAATCTTAAAACCGAAAATAAATTGTAGTTTTTTCCCTCGCGTAAGGGCTGCATGTGTTAAATATTTCGAATAAATAATAATTTCTTATAAGGTAAATAGCCGTTTAATATACAGGATAATGTGTAGGCAGCCGCTTGTTAGCCCAGACAGTGTGATCCGGACTTATGTCGGTGGTTAACATCACATATTGGTCACATATATTATTATCTAATCGTATTTTTCTCGATGGTTTGGAATGCAAGATAATTTTTGAGATGTTGATGTATATTATTGCTGCTGTACCAGCTGTGTGTGCGTGTAATCCTGGGTGGCTGGAAACAGGAAACGCTGTTGCATTCCTTGCATTTTTCAAAATGCTGCAGTTTGCTGAGTACATCATTTTGACCGGACATAAGCACTGACCTGAGAGGTAAAAAAAGAGAAATCAAAAGGAGAGAGCCATTCACACGTGAGAGAGCAAACAAGCATGCACTAAAGCACTGTTCCAGTTCACTTGCATCAATCTATGCGGGCCCATTCATAGAGTAACCTGCTGTTATGCACTTAAAAATATATATTAGTCATCGACCAACCTTTTCAACAGTATTCCAAAGTAAAATAATTAATAAAGGAACGTACAGTATGTTTCTTTTTAATAATACAATTTCATGTTATGGAAGGAAGCGTCATTTCCATTTCCACAAAGGCTTTAGTCACCGCAGTCTGAATGATTACTCAGCTGTAACACCAACAATAACCAGTCGCGCTGCGTGACTCAGAGTAAGAGGGAGGAAAGCAAAGAATAGAAACAAAGTATTTCCGAACGGCTAGTGGATAAATAGGTGCTTAACTTAGACAGGAAGTCTCTGTGATGGTCAATCTAACCTTGGTGTTGTTTTCTTTGTCTTTGCATGTACAGACAGTACAGTAACAGTAAGAAAGAGTCGGGCGGAAATTACACTGCCAGAAAAAAAATGTTTTGTACAAATATGTACCATTTAGATACAGATATGAGGCACTAATATGTACTCTTTATGTGCAAAGGTGCCACCCCAATGACAGGCAGAAATAATTTTGGGCATGTCAATAGATGCTTATATTTGAAATGCCAAATGGCGGATAATAGTAATTCCTAACAATTCTCCGATGCCCATCTTGACTGTGTGATTGACCTTTGATAACAGTCAGACTCAAAGGGCCACATTCATTTTCCTTTTCCCGCTTCTCTTCTCCATTCCGGCTACTTCACAGCATTCAGGAAAACGAAACCCGCTGCCAAGCAGGAAGAACGTCAGTGGCCGAAAAAGCCATTGGGAGGAACTTGGAAAGAACATGTTTGATGTCAGCGCCAGCGTATTTTTGGGCCCGTGCGGAAAACAAAAGGCCCGGTATATTTAGCGATGGTCCGGAAGCAGGCCGGGAGAAGGGCCTGGGGGTCCGGCAAAGACCTTGTCTACTTTCCCACACTTGCGGACCGGAAACAGGCAATGACAACTACTCCGCCAAGAGACCCCAGGTCGCCCGTTAGGGGAGCCATTGAGCTCAGAGGAAGGAAGAGGTTATATAGATCCACATCAACATCTTTCTAAGTGTGACCTGGAACAGCTTTGATGCACCACTTCACATTTTGGGACCCTATATACACATACATGCCCCTGTGACGTATGCACAAGAAACTTTAACAAGTAGCTGATCCTACAAAATCATTCTGAATGCATCTGTGCTCGGCTCTATCTACACATGGGCCGTGTTGTTTGACCCTGGCATGCATTCAAGCTTGGCATACTTTAGTGGCATGCTTATCCTAGACGCATTTCCTCCACAGGAAACACAGTATTAGATTGCGCTTTTATTTATTTAGTTGATTCACACAGCTTGACTTCGGCATGCTCAAGGGATGATGAAGCCTGCTAAAGCATTTCCCGTAGCATTCGGTATTGTTCTCATTAATTCAACAGACTTTATCCTTAATCTTTTATTTTCCGCTAATACTTACAAGTTCGGTTTGAGATAGGAAGAAGTTGTGTGGCTTGTTATGTGAAATATCAAGTATGCATTGATTGATCTTTCACTTCTATGAGGCAGGGACTTTATTTTTCTTCTACTTCTCAATACATCTGATATTAATAATTATTTTCTTCTGCATGTCTTTAATTTATGCATTTGGCAGATGCTTTTGGCCCAAGCAACATACAGTGCATTGAAACTATACCATCAGTATGTGTGTGTGTGTGCGCGTGTGTGTGTGTGTGTGTGTGTGTGTGTGTGTGTGTGCTGGGAATTTTAGCTCCAAATTAAAAAAAGATAATTACCATAAAAAGTACTGTACAATTTCAAGACAATGCTCCTTAACTGAAAAACTGTTTTGAAAAGTATGTTTCTAAATTTTTTAAAGTGAACAAAAGTTACAGGCCGTAAATCTTAAAGCAGTCAACAATGCGTTTCTAGTGGCAGTGAATTCTGTATTTAATGTGTTTTGTCTCCATCTAGTGGTGGCAGGTGTCTTTACACGCATTTTTCAACTCACTTTAATATTACCACTTCATTGTAAAAAATACGCAGCATTTTTGTCAAATCAACATGTATTTTGTTATTTTCACTTTAAAAAAAATTAAGTTAAACAATTTCAACTTGATTTGATAAGTTATGTCAACTTTTCACTAGCCAAAACTTCAAATAGTAGGTTAAATTGACTTGCAAAACCAAGCTGTTTTAACTTAATGCTGCAATTTTTTATACAGTGTATAGTGTGTAAGACTAAGATAAATCTAATGTATATCAATCAGATTAAGTCAAAACATCTCATTCCAGCTGAACACTGTAGTACTGTATATTACAGACAGATGGCAGTGTTGCTGTATTATTAAACACGACGGTCGACGATATCTCTGGTAAGCCTGTTTGTTTTAATAATGTATTTATCTATTGTTATATGCTTTATTTTTTTGTGTTCACGCTGTCTTTATTATTTAAAGTTATATACTTTCGCCCATCACAGTAAAATTGTTTAATATCTGTCTATTTGCTAGTATCTTAATACTTGGATAGTCTCTCTCATAAGTCGGACTGTGTAAGACCAACTGCTTCAGTAATGCCAACAGATTATATTGATTTTCAAGTTACAAATGTATAATTATTTAAAGAAACCATGTTTAAATATATTAATACTCTCTCATTGAATCGTGCCAAAATCTAAATAGGCCTCCTCGTTGCTATGTGGTCCCTTGAAACATGCATACTTAATGTTCTTGTTTTGCTTTGGGCGTGTGGATTAGAAAGATGTTTATAGTAAAGATGTTTAATACGAATATCTTTAGGGCTAGCAACATTTCTTGTATTATATTTTGAAGCCTGTTCTGAATTAATTAAAAACCCCACTGAAAAATCCAGCTAAACCTGGTACCAGGTTTACCAGCATAAGCTGGTTTTAGCTGGTTTAAGTTGGCAGTAGCTTGTCTAAGCTGGTCCTGCCACCCTGACCAGCAAAGTCCAGCTAGACCATCTTAAAAAGTGACTAAAACACAGCTAGACCAGCTTGCTACACCAGCTAAAACCAAGCTGGGAGACCAGCTAAAACCAGCTCACCAGCTTATGCTGGTCTTAGCTGGATTTTTCAGTAGGGAATGCTGCTGTTTAAAGGGATAGTTCACCCAAAAATGAAAATTCTGTCATCATTTACTCTCATGTTGTTACAAACCTGTATAAACTACTTTGTTCTGATGAACATGAAGGAAGATATTTTGAGAAATGTTTGTAACCAAACTGTTCGTGAGCCACATTCACTTCCATAGTATTCTTTTTCCTACTGTGGAAGTGAATGGGGCTTACGAACGGTTTGGTTACGAACATTCCTTAAAATATCTTCCTTCGTGTTCATTAGATCCAAATATGTATACAGGTTTGTAACATTGAGATTGTGAACAAGGACAAATTTCAAGATTAAAATTTAATTTTATATGACGTTGGTAAGTGATGCCGGTGTGACACTCAGTGTAATGTTGTAAGACGCTCTATGTAATGTTTAAGACAACGTAGGGACGAAACACAGGGTGCATCCCAATTCAGGGGCGGCGGCCTTCCAAAGCCGTATTTGAAGGCCAATGACGTCACCGGGCCACGACGAAAGCTGTCCCAATTTGAAGACTTAACATGCAACCTCCAAAAATGTGGCCTTTCTTTCCCCTAAAATCTAGGATCCATAGGATAGATCCTTCACAGCCTTGGCTATCTTAAGATTCAGCAAGTGATGCAACTTCAAAGTCTGTGGCCTTAAAAGGATACAGACCCTGAATTGGGATGCACCTGCGCTCTGTAGAACAGGACCACTGTAGAAACATGACATTGACCTGAGGTGTATGTAAATAAAAATGGCTCATTCAAAGCTAATAAAAACAATTCAGTTCATTATGTAAGGTCTTCATACACCACTGATAATATAGTTATGTAGATTATATTGCATTGTTGTCAAGAGTTCTTTCTAAAAGTCCCACATTGGACCTTTAAGACAAATTAATATGCGTAATTTATTCTAATTTAACAAGGATATTTTTTTCTCAAACTGATAGAGAACAACTAATGATGGTGATTTTGTGACCGCACTGCAATTTGTCTGTGGACTTTGTATGGAGTAAACTCTGAACTTGTGTTCCCCCAAAACTACTGTCCTATGTTAACTTAAAAGTTGGTTAGGATCTTTGAAACAAGCTACTTTAACTTTCAGCTGGTTGTAATTTCTTGTTAAAGCTCACAAATGCACATCAGCCTGTGATCTAAAGTGCCCTTATTGGCTGTTTACAGGCAAACCGCGAAAAAACCTTGGAGTGAATGCAGGGAAACGTAATAAAGAGGTGTCTGTACGCCGATATCTGAGGGATTTATTTATTTTCTGATGGGGGAAGGCGGGTGTGAAATGGTTTGGGGAGTGAAGGCATTGAAGTACTGAGGGAGTTCGAGGCCAATAAATTTAGAGAGCACAAAAGTCTGTGAGTAAAGAGCAGAGTCTCGTTTTATTATTAATCCTCAAAATGAATTTGATTTTATTGGGGTGGGGGGGTTGAGAAATAGTTGATTTTTCTTCTTTTTTTCTTTTCTTTACCCCTCCATTTTTCAACAGATGTAGAAATGATTGAATTCCCAGCAGATCTCATTATCTGAATCCTCCCGACACCCAGGGAGGGCTTAAGGTCTTAAAGAAACGATTCAAACATGATTTGTATTAAAGCCAACAATCTCCCGCGCTGGAACATCAGATTACTGAGAACTTGCGCAGGAAAGATGCGTGTTTGAGGGTTTTGTTGTTTTTTGATGCATTGAGCATACACTTGCATGTTTGCTACTGATGAATCTTGAGTCTCAGCTACCGTTATAACTGATCAGATGGAAATTGAAAGCATATTGTGATGATCCGACTTTTCATTTTTGATGCAGAGGTTGCCTCCGGTCAGAGAGTCTTGATATGTACTACATTGTTCAAAAAGTTATACCTTCAGCCTTAAACACATATAAGTATAAAAGCAAAAGGCATCAAAGTTTATTAGTGCATACATATGCTGGATCAGTAATTACTTATATGAGGTCCTATGGGAGTCTCGCTCTCCACTGTATGTGTTAATTAGTGCTTTGTTTTCTCTGTTTATTAATGGTTTAGCTTTAACCTTACAAATCCGTACATAGCCGTGCCGCTACTTTTTACTTTCTTGTTTTTCTCAGCGGCAGCAATTGACATAGCACTTGTACATGATTTTAAACAAGCATGACGCGCAGTTTCCGCCAACATTCCAGATTTCGAGAGCTCTGCTTGATCCGTAGTGTCATGCTGGTTGAGATTGCCGATTGGAGAGAAACAAGAGATATGCTGCTTTGTACCGACTGTGCCAGTTTTCACTAAAACAGACTATGATAGCGAGGCTGTTCAAACATTGAAGTTGTCTTAGGGAAAGACATGCCCACCAGTGACCCTTATTGAGCTCTACTGAATAGACTTCCACCTGGGAGTGGCAACCGCATTAATCGTATATTGCTGTGACCGGCGGCGGGCAAGTGGAATTCTTTGATTCCTAATCCGATATTCTTATCCGAGGCAGCACGCTCTGCCTCACCTTTCTCGTTCAGTCTCTTCTGCTTCTTGCCGAATAAAATACTTTGAAGGGAAAAGATGGAGAGGGTGAAAAAGAGAAGAAGGATCGATGCCCCCTCTGAAAGATGCAGAGGCGAACGGGGCCCGGGCTGCATTGTGAGAGCGGCCCCTCGTCGATCGATAGCGCAACTCGAAGCGAGGCGGAGGCTGAGTAAGAAATCCCTGGTTGAATGAAGTACAGATAAAACTCTAGAGGAAAAGCAGAAATGTTGAGAGGAAAGGCAATTGACAGGAAGATTGATTGATAGATAATATAAATTCAGATTTTTGGTAGGGGAACGGCACATGGTATTGGGTGCAGCTTTTTTGGTACGGTTGTGCTTACTTTACAAGGATACTATCTGACAGACTCACAAAGTGTAGTTTGCATGTTCTGCTTGTGGGTTTACTCCGTGTACTCCGGTTTCCTCTCACAGTCCAAAACCATGCTGGTTAGGGAAATGGGAAATGCCAAATAACCCTTCTCCCAATGTGTATCAATCAACTTGTGTATGGATTAACTGGTTCTTGCCATAGATTCTGGAATGGCGTTAAGATTAAATAAATAAACATTATCTGTGTAATATAGTGTTAAAGATTGGGCTACCAGCACGGTGATGGGGTGGAATAATAAAATCCCGAGCAAGATGATAGCCGGCCTACTGGATTATGACTTCATCTGCTGCTAATGAGGGAAAGACTCTTCTTTGTTCTTCTTAAAATCAATATACAGAACATAACAAGACCAGACTCTTTTAAAGCTTTCCGACAGGATCAGATTGTCGACTTTTATGAGGATGGACCCAAGCTGTTCCACATTATCTCAGATAAGAAGGCACAAGGAGGCCCACGGGAATTGAGGTTCTTTCGCGCCTACAGTCATAGGCACTAGTATGTGGACAAATTATGGCATAAAGATTCAATTACCCAAGAACCTTCGGAGACATTTTAGCACATTGAAGTCTTACATTTATAGTCTGAACACTCTCTTACATGCTCACTTTTCTGTGTAAGTTCATTTGTTGAAGCTTCATTTTAAACATCGCAATCTTTTTATAAGCGCGTACCTTTTATACGGCAGGACGAACATCGTTTCATCTTACAATGGGCTTTAGTCTTTGAATTAGCATCTGCGCCGCAACGGCTATACAAACAATCTTTCATGCAACCCTGCCTGACACCTCAATAGACTCATCAATGGTCCTCTATCTCTTGAGCACTGTTTCTTGATAACCCATTAATCTGGCCAAGCTTTCTAGAGCCTGGACAAACACCATCTTTATATGGTAAACACTTCCCCCCCGCCCAAATGGCTGGGCATGGGATCCTGGCGCCATGGGGTTAAATTCTTTCAGATCATGTACACATAATAGGCCTGGTTAATATTCATGACCGGGGCCAGGTACAGGGAAGGTTAAATTTGACTTACTTTTCAAAAGCACATTACTAATGCATGACGCCAATAAGAATATTCAAAGAGGCCCGGTGACCAAAGGTTGATGAGATCCTTAGCTCTTCGCTGACATTTTAAACACATTACCATGTGGCTGCCCTGCCTCTCAGTTGTGGGGAGAGAATAAATTGCTGGCTAATCATGGCTAACCCCCGGCCTGTCCGAGCTCAGACCTGCATGATGATATTACTGGCAAATGGGCCACTTAAGGGTTATATGGGTTTTATTGTACCTGGATAGTATTATGAGGGAACTGATCAGCATTATTATATTTGAAAGCTTAGGTAAGAAAAAATAGGGAAGAAAATCATGCTAGCTTTATGTAACCTTTTGTGACATCCCAGCTGAAGTATTTTATTGTGATTTTATTGTTTTCTACATAAAATCATCCTATATAATATATATAACATTTTGTGAAAATATAACCTTAATATCTTTAATATTAACCGAGTAAGATCATGTCAAAAATTAAAATTGATCAATAGATCTACGCAGCCATAAGGTTTGGTCCGGTTGGAATAATGTGTGCACCCCCTTACTATTTTGCGCATAATTTCCTAAAGGTATAAGAAAAACCTCTGCTCAAGAATGTTAGCAAGCACTCATGGACGGCCTGCAGCTCAAACAGACACTGGGATTATCAAAATACATCACCTCTAGAGATGTTGCTGTAAAATTGTTCAAATAGTGAAGTGTAGACTGCAGCGGTGTGACTAAGAGAAGAAGCCTCTCATGGCCTGTCACAGCCCGGTCACCCGCAGGCATCTGATGGACAAAGCGATGTGTTAGATAACAAACACAGGGCAAACTTTCATCTTTCATGCCTAATCAGTGTCAGTGGGAGCTGAAATGGAGCTGTCTGTCACCCTGAGGCACAACAGGGAAACAGGCAGGAGGTGGAGGAGCAGCAGCAGCGGTACGGTGGGCTTCAGGTGACACACACACACACAGTAGACAGCATGGCTCTCCTATGGCATCACTGTGAAGAACTCTTTTAAAACCTATTAAAACGAATTTTTCTGTAACTTTCCTAAAAATACGAACAATTTAGAGAGTTGTGTGATGTGCTCGAGTTTGTTTTCAAAGTTGTGAATAGGATCAATTATGATCAAAGTGAAGTTGGCAGGGTTGGGCAAGGGGCATGTTGTCCCCTCTTAAAACACGTTGATGTGTATTCCTCATGGTCCCTCTTCGGCTGTTTGTCACTAAACAGATTGACAGGCAGGGTCTTTAAGTCCTTAAAAATTACTAGAAGATACATTTTTCATAATTTCTTTTCCTGTAAATGATCTTATCCGAGTCCTTCCAGCCTTACTCTCGACGGGTGTCTCCTCAGACCCGGGCCCTGGTTCGCTTCTAAACGGTGGTAAATGGCTCTCGGCACAAATAATGCATAAACAGCTGTTTTGCCCAAGTAAGTTATCCTCTTAAAAGATTTACAAGCCTCTCTCGTACTCTTCGACTTACTCTCTCTCTCCCAGTTAATTCATCAATTTCTTATGATAGCAACAGTTCGAAGCGGCGCAAGTGTTTAAGTACCAATTAGGGGCTTGGTTCCTTTGGTCCTCTCTGCCACACCTCTTCTCCTCCCCGATTTCTCTTCCTCCACCTGTTCACACCTTTCTCAGTCTGCCCCCATTGACAATCCATTCTTTCATTTTCTACAGTAATTCATCAATCCCCTTCCTTCTACTTAAATTATGAGGTTCGTCATGTTTTCTTTATTAACTTTTTAGTACCCTAAATAATTTATCCTAGATAATCACTGATCATAAGATTGAAATAAGAGCACATCAATCAAAAAGAGTTTTTTAAAAGCTTCCTTTCCCTCGGCCAGGGACGGCTTCTCCGCTCTGGGCACGCAACATGCCAAATGATGGTGTCCTGAAGCTGCGCTCCCCGATCTTAGCTGAACCCGCTGGACGACTTATCAGACTAAACAAGTCATTCACTTTAGCAGTAAACACACACACACACACACATAATAAAGTAATCAGGGCAGAGACAGATGGTGTTCATCTCTCTCGTGTCAGAAGATCTTGATTCAGTTCCCTCGAGGTGAAGCTTGACAGCCGTGTTTGGGTATATAATTAGCTGGTCATCGCTTTTAATTCTGATGTCTTGCCACTTCTTGGAAAGCGGATGAGATTTGACTTGCTGGGAGTCTTCATGGTTAAGAGGAGGAGACTCTGTTCTTGTTTGAAGCTTCATGCTGAGGCCTGGACAGAATTTCTGTAGTACCACATTCTTGTACAGTTGGGCTCTCTTTTCATACAAGGCCAAGCCGAAGTCTAGGCAACTCCGTCTCCTGAAGAAAAGATTAAAACAGATGGTGACAGCAAAAGAAGTACTTGAGAGAAAAACCTTTTGGGACATAGTCTGAATTCATAAGTTTTGCATGTGGGGCATGTGATATTCTAAGAAGGAATGTCTCAGACTGTTCATTGCTTCATGTTATTGTGTGCAATGGATTACATTTGCAAACTGTTGATTTTGTTTGTACTTTAACAAATTACTTTGAGTAGCCTGTTCTCATTTCACTCTAAACATGTCAGTCTTGTTTTAGTTTTTGACATGCATTTCGAGGTTAAAGCAACACAATTGTTTAAGAAGGATGTGCAAAATTTGAAGCATTAACACTGACTATACAATTGTTATAAAAAAGATCCCTAGCTGCCATTGAGGTGAGACCCTTTCAAAAAGTACACCTGAAGTCCTAAAGCAGGGGACATTGACATTTTTCTGCAGACCGGTTGGTGCTGGGGTGCTGTGCGTGTGGGACCGCGAGTTGCACATACCTTCATACCTGATTGTTTTTTCTTTCATTGTTTCACAAGTTTTCCAGTTGATTCAGTTTTTCAGTCTTAATAAGTAACAGGAAATTAACTTGGCTTGCTGTCCTTGAAGGCAGCTTGAACCTGAGGCAGGGCTTTAGTCCCAAGTTCACATAACAGAACTGCAACAGAGGGATAAAATGAGCAGTGAAGGAGGAGATGTGGGAAGAATGCAGGAGGGATGCAGGAAGAATTGTACAAGGTATGGACACTGCTGCTTATATGCTTTTAATGATGATCGACACAGGACTGAATGTTTAGCTTTCTCCCGAACTACGTTTAAAGTGTACTCATTAAACTATGGTTACTGCATTAAAAGAGTTTATTTTCATCATGATTCCGTTATCGTTGATAATTGTGTATTTGTTTCCAGAAGCCTGCAGGGGTAATACTTTTCACATAGTGACATGCGGGGTACATTCACAAATGATTCATGAAACTATACCTATGCAATTCTTTGATCGATTATGTAATAGAAATATACTCCAATAACGGCAATCCTGTGTTATCGCAGATGCGCTGGTGGAGAGAGAAACCCGGTACAAAAAAGAAAACAATCCAGGTCATCTCAGGTCATATGTTTCGAAAGGGCAAAATACACGATAAAGCTATTATGTAGCTATTAAACACATTTATTCCAAAGACATTCTTGCGGTGGCAACTTGTCCACGACCCGGTGGTTGGGGAGCACTGTCCTAGCATGGTTCTCCAAAATTGTTCCTGGAGGGCACCTGTTCTAACCCTACTCCAACATTGTTTAACAACTTTTTATATTGCAACGCAAACTTTTGTTTGAAAATGTGATCCCAGATGAGTGTTGCCCTTGAGAGCCTTATTTGTAAGTGGCAGTTCTAGTCGGGTTATAGACTTATTTAGTCCTCCATTTTTTTGGTTGAAGCTAAACAGTTCTGTGGCCCTTACTTAAAAACTTTGTCTTATATTTCTTTATAATTATTTAATTTCCTGTTACTTTGATCTGAGTTGCATGCCAAGGGACACACCATTTTTTCCACGTTCAAAGATGTTTTGGAGCCAACTAACTTTTTCTGTTTTCTGTTTCTCTACCCCTCCTAGTTCTTTTTTCCTGAAGGGCAGGAGAGAGGGGCTTTATTCTGATTTGACACCCCAAGTTGGGTATGTTTTTTAAAAATTTTTTTGCTGATGTTCCACATCAAAATTGCACTCTGAAGAGAAGGAATAAAAGATCATCTTTGAGAGTCTCCCAAGGTTCCCGGCGCCTTTTCAAGATGTGCTTCTCAGTTCATTTAATCGCCTTTCATGTGAAAAACTCTGTTTCATTATGGCAATTAGCTACTTTATCTCCACACCAATTATTGCATTAAAATAATCACAGTTGTCGTCTGAGAAACCATCCTTTTTGGTTTTCTCTAATTGATTTTTCTGGAAAGCAGTGTTTCTTTTTTGCTGTGCATGGTGTGTGATGCTCATTTGAAAGATGCCTGCTTACTCATTACCGGTAGCTTGTTAAATTTCAAGATTATGGGTGCATCATGAATTTTCCGCTACTGCCAAATCAGAAGTGCAGTCATGTTAAGTAATTTGTCAAACATGCCAGATAACAGGCTAAATCAAAGAACCATGACAGAGATAGATTCCCATCCTTTGCAACTTGCTTCATGCTTTGTTTGAAAGGCATTCTGTCTTAAAAAAGATGGAATGAAAGAAAGACAGGCAGAAAGAAAGAGTGAAAATATGATGTGTGTGTGTGTTGCATGCATGATTTATGAGGTCCGCGGAGAAAGGGAGCGTAGAGAAAGAGAAACAGAGGAGGAGACGGCTTCAAAGGGGAGCGCTGTTGATTTTTCTGCTCCGTCCAGAGATCCGGGAGGTCGGGCAGGAGGGGAGCCCAGGGGAGAGGCTCCTTGGTGGTTCGTTTGGTTTCTCTCATACCCCGGCCCCCACCATCCGCCGATATCCCGAGATTTCTACAACCCCCCCTGATCTGTGCCCTGCGGCAGCCAGGGTCAGCCTCTGGCTCCCTCTAATGAAGCCCCTGGCCCCCTTGCCTGCAGACTGAGTGGCATGTGTTCGTTTTGACTCTTCCTCGACACGTCCCTGTGCGTCTCTCTAACCACACACACATTCCAGTAGAAATGCACAAATAGACAACAGCCACCCTAGCCTTTGATTTGTACTTCTCCAAATAGATAATATACTGTATAAGTGCATGTTATTGGAGAAGGATCAGCAGTGATTGAGGGAAATAGACAGCACATTTTTGTTGCAGCTTGGGTTGAGGAAATGTGACACAGACTTGCTACGCCGTACACTCGATGCAGAAGCATAAATTGCACTTACAAGTAATAAACATGATAGAGAAAGAGAGGTAATAATAAATTGAGTATGAGTAAAAATATAAAAAGGAATCTAAATGTAATAAGAATCTAGATTACGCTCTTAAGGGGCTTAAAAGGTTCCTCACAGCAATGCTATAGAAGCACCATTTTTGGTTCCACAAAGAACCATTCAATCAAAGAATAATTTCTACCTTAAGAACCTTATATCACCACAAATAAGCTTTTGTGAAATAGAAAGGTTCTTTGGATGTTCCATTTAGCCAAAAATGTTTTATGTCTATGGCATCATGAGGCACCTTAATTTTTAGGAGTGTAGAAACATAATATAAAGAAAATATTGTCCTGCAGTTATTATATATAAAAGTATATAGCAATGTGCAAATATTTAAAGACTTGGGATCTTTATGAATCACTTCCTTACAGTATGTGCTGGGAGTTAGGAGTTAGTCACCCTCCTCCTCTTGCTTGCTCTTCTGAGGGTTTAGGGGTGGCTTAGTGGCTAATTTAATTAGCAGCCAAATTAGAACTTGATTATTCCCCTGGCATGTGGTGGAAATATATTTGCACAGTAGCGTTTATTTTTTAAAGCTAGTCTTTTTTTCTGGGAGTTTCATCTTGCAGGGCTTCAAGGTTGTTCTTCGGGGCCATGTCTTGAGGGGATCTTCTGGAGGTCTGGAAGCTTCAACTTGCTGCTAATTACATTAATCTAAACACTTTCAAAGGCCCTCTGATGAGAATAATTGTCTCTCCAGCTTCTTTCTGTCTTCCACTTTCACTAAGAAAGGGACAGCCGATGGAGGCTATGGCCACAGGCGTTGAAGTCTTTCATTGGGAATTCAACTACCCTCTTGATTCTTTCTGTGAGATGATGTCTCATGGCGCAGGCGTATGGCAGCGCATTTTGATAGTCCTGTTGTTCTGGATGTGTCTTCTAGTATTAGTGGTTTGATATAGTTGGGATCTGTCATGTACATTGAATTGGTCCTCGTGATTGACTTGGCACTTTAATCTAATGGAACATTTAATGTAACTAGTCGTGTGATAACAGGACAGTGAATGTACATGTTTAAAGATTTTTTCACATAGTATTCTTTGTTTTTACAATAGGATTAGTGATTTTTCTTGCTTTCAAATTTTATTGTAGACGGATCCAGTGGCAACGACATAAACCAAACTTAACTTTCGGTAGACTAAGTACTTTTAGACTAAATTATTTCTGATATCAACCAAAGTAAATAAGTACGAGAATAGCTAAAGCATAACAACTACAGTAAACATTTGTAGCAGTGTAGTAAGTTCAAACATGGCGGCACATTGACTTCAAATCTCATTGGTTCTTGTGACTAGTTGTGAAATGCAATGTTCACTACACGACATGCAGGAACCAATGAGATGTTTGATCCTACAACACTGATTTGTACATTTATGCTGATCAATACAACAACTGTATTGTTTTGCTTCAGAAGACATATACTAAAGAGCTAGGATATTATCTACAAAGCTTGAAAGAGCTTAAATATTATTTAATATGACTCTAAACAAGTCCTACACTTCTGGGATGGCATGAGGGAGAGTAAATTATTGGCTTAGAGGTATTAGTTGGCGCAAGGAGTCAAGTGTCTCTTTTTGCTTGCTGGTGTTTTTTCGTCAGGTTGACTAATGGCAAGATTTCACTACATGATTGGAAAACTACCTGAATCACTGTGTTGCTCAAACTACGCAACAAGATTTTTTCTCATCTGCCGTTGCCTTGTCATAGCTGCGCATACACCACGCTGATGAGGTGCACATACTACAAAACATTCAATAAAGAGGCGTTCCCGACCATCACTGACCATTAGCAGTTTTCTCATGAGAAATTACAAAGATCAGGCTATTATTTAATGAATAGACAATCAACTCAGCCTTCAATTGGTTGACCTTTCTACGTTTATACAATCTTTAATGTGATTGGTTGGATAAGTTACAACTTATTGTGTCACTCAGATTATTAGATCACGTGGGGATTATAGTAAACAAGTAAAGGGAAAATATTGTAGCGTCTGTGATAGCTTGAGACCAATTTCGGATCAGGTTGATGACATGTTATACTTAACGAGCTTCCGCAATCGCAAAGAGCACTTATTCGCGATCCGAGAGTTTCGTCACAGACCTTGAAAATCTGACAGTGACAGCATCCAAAAATCATGTAGTGTGAGCCCAACTTTAGTTTTTGGGTGTCTGATTAGCTTACTTTATTATGTTGGGCCAACAAATCTTTTTTTTGTACAATGCATGTATTGCATTTTCTCTATTCTAAATTGAAACTCTTGATTTTTCTGTACTTTGTTTTAATTCCATGTATAGCTGCTTTACAAGCTGAATAATTGCAAAAAGCACTATATAAATAAATTTGAATTGAAAAAATATAAAAATGTAAATTTTCTGGTGAAATATGCCTTTATCAGAAATGTAATGCACACACCTTATATCTATACATTCTTAATAACAATGGCTTATAACTGAAGCCGGAAAAGGATTATTAGGACACACTGGGTAAGCGAAGCCCTGTCAAAGATGAAAAAACCCTACATTTTCTTGGCCTTGGCCCCATTTATGTCACAAGCATTTTTCATTCTGAGTCTATCAGTGCACTTTTGTGTGGACAGCAGCCAGTGACTTGGAAAACATAACCCTCCATTCATAATTTACAAGTATAGCATAGGACCAGTTCCATTAATGGTGTATTCTGGTACTGAGGTTCTGGACATAGAAGCATTTATAGAGCATGGACTTCTGGGAGCTCAGAGCTCTTTGTCTTTCTGTTGCATCCAATGCCAGCATTCAGATGAAGTCCTCGTTTGGTGTTTTCATGGTCTGTCGTTCACATATTGTATGTTTTCTATGGCCTTGATATATAATGTACGACCTGTTTGTGTCTATACGTATTTGAAGGTTTGGGTAAGTCCTATTGTGTTCTGTTTGAAAATATTTCTGTTCTTATGGTTATGTAAAAAGACTTCAAATCTTAAAGAATTTGTGTTTTGCAAAGTTGAAGATTGGGGTATGGCGAGGCGCAGAGGGGCCTTGCTTTCCGCTTAACTGAGTCTTCTGCCCCTTTAGTGGGGATCCTAACCTCCCCGACCGAGACATGGCTTTCTCATCGATTCTCGCTCACTGACTCTCCCTGTGGCCTTGTCATTTAAGCATAGATGTTATGAATGTTCTGCCTTGTGTCCATGTGTGTATTCACAGAGTCATGATTTTAAATGCCTGAGTGGATCTGTATGTGTGTAAAGGGTAAATTCATAGAGGTTTTGTTTCGGTTTCTTGGAACCTGAATGTCATCTTGTGAAGGTGCACAGAAAAATGTTGTCTCTCCATCTTGACAAAACTTTGCTCTGGTTGAGGTAAATCCTCCCTTGGCCCTCCTGAGCAAGCGGATGTTCATCCGTACGTGGCATTGGCCTTCCCATGTAAGAGGACAGCCTGGAAGCTTGTGCATCATTTAACAGGCTGTAACAGCAGGATGCCAGGTGCTGTCCTGACACGGCACAGTGCCCAGGTGAGATGTCTGTCTGTCAACACCTTCCTGCCGTGTCACTTAGGATGTGTCTTGATATCATTCAAATAAGAAAATCTAAAAGAAAAATGCTAAAACTGGGTGAAAGAGACTTGTAATTGTGGTAAAAATTTTGGAAATTTGAAGATCATGTCAACCTAAAGTGGGTATGAAAAGTATAACAAGGGATGACAAATTTTCCCGCTATTCTTGTTTCTGTGGAACCTTCTCCTTATTGCCTGTTTTAATCTGACTAAATACGATAACCTGCTCTTCATGAAAAATGAATGGAACTTTATTCAATGGGACCACCGGGCCCCGGGGGGCCCCGTAAGCGAAGAGGTTATGGGGTCTGCTTGCCAAAATCACTGGCCGTAATTAATTTCCCCATAAATGAAATTTGGTTAAAATGAAAAAAGAATCCAAAGTGGGTGGTGGTGGGGTTGAGCGAGGGGAAGCCGAGACGTTCTTGCCCAATCATGTGGGAGAGTTTGTCAAGCAAGAGATTGCGGTCTGAAATATTAATCACCCTCCCTCCACCAAGAATGAGTGAACCAGCTCCTAGAAGGGACACGACCTCTTAATATTTCATGAGCCAGTCCTGGCCCAGACATGAGGACCGCAACTGGGCTGCCTTCCCCTTTAACGCTACATGCATCAGCCGTCCCTTTAATGGACCCAGAGGTTGGGGCTGGTATGGGGAAGTATAGGGTATGTGTTTTGGTGGGGGTGGGAAAATGCAATCCATAACACTAATGTTAACAGTGAATTAGCTTTGTTTTATTTGGGATAAAACTATTTAAACATATTTGTTTATTTAAATAAAATATAGACCTAAATATTAGTTTAGAGTAATAAAGTAATGAAAATTAGAAATGTTTCCTTAGCAATAAACTGACGTTTAAGTTGAGGAACTAAGGTGTAGCTTCCCAGACAGCGTTTAAGACTAGTTCTAGACAAATATAAATGTTAGAACTGTAAAAACAACTTGCACTGACATATCTTAAAATGCATCAATGCCATTGAAATGTCTCAATATGCACACAAGAAATGTTTTTTTTTTGGCAATGCTTGTTTGTATTAACTACCTAAATGTCCTAATTCAGGGGTCTCAAACTGGCTTGGGGCCATTTCTGAGATGGACATCTTGTCGCAGATTCCTCATTCGTAGTTTAATCAGTGTTGCATTACATCTTCCGCTTGTATTCCTTATGAGGTGTCGCTAATGAAAGCTCTGACTTGAAGTAACAAACCCCTCATCAGCGCTTCTCTAAGTAACCGCTGAGTAACCGCGAGTTACAGCTCTTCTTTGGACAAACACTAAAAAGTCCCCACCAGATTAACTGATCACATGGTGACAATGATTTGATTGACGTTAGGCGCAGATAAGAATTCTGATCACGCATGCTGTTATCTTCGCTATCACGGTGAGCGCGGGTCATATTTGCTTAGCGACGAAGGATGCAAAACCTCTTCGTGTTTTTAGGCGGAAAATGATAACTGCCCCTTAAACCTTTAAATCAATAATCAAACGAATAAAAAACTAAGTAAAGATCTTTTGGTATGCCGGTTTATGTTATTTTTTTGACAGCAGAAGTGGACCGCAGAGAGGGGGGATGCCGCAAATGGCCCACGGACCGGAAGTTTGAGACCACTGTCCTAGTTTAACTAAGGCCTAGTCTTGGCTCAATCTAACCCTGACTGGGAAACCGCCCCTTAAATTATTAACTGAAACAAATGCTAAAACTTAAACTGAAATAAAATTAATGGCGCAAAAGAGGATGTTTTCTGCCGAATGAGAATCCAAAAACGGTTACTAAGTTTATTAAATGAGCGCATGCGTAAGAACAGCCTCCCTCCTTCACAGCTCATTTCTAGGGAACGCCTTCCAAAACTCGTGCACGAATATTTGAACACGAGTGTTTGTTTACCAACGGCATATGCTGTGTCGCGTCAGTGGATTCATTATGTGAAATGATATGATAATAAACACATAAGACGTTAAAACGTTAGATTAGTTGACGCTACTCCCTATTCAACTAACATGTAGCAGACTGGTCACTGCCTTACAACTACAGTACAAGAACAACGTCAATATACTTGAATAACAGTACAACAATAATTATTCCCCAAAGAAAGAATAATCACTGTTACCTGTTGGGAAGAATTTTTGCGAACTGCGCGTCTGTCTTGACACCTCTCTGTTTCTTCATTGCTCTCCAGCGTTTCTCCAATAACGACTCTGGTTACATTACGTTCTTCTGAAAATTTTCTCCTATTCCCAGCGGCTTAAAAAAAGTATTTCTTTTGCGTCCTCCTTCGGGTTTTTTCTCTTCCATGGTGCAAATTCGAGGAGGAAAGCAGGATCGACAATGAAAACAAACCAAAACTTAAGACGGAGTTTCATGCGCTATGCGCATGCGTCGCCTGTGTTTAGTTACTGGAGCGTGCACGTCTCTCACAAGGATCGTAATGGCAGTGATTGACAAGCCAGAGGGCCAATCGCTTATGCGATGACCGCATGAGCAATTGGCTGATGTTTTTAAGGCCCTATCTTGTGCACAGATGACGTATATTAATATTATTACTTTCAGTGCAGCTAATAAATAGTCTTTTATCATTTAGTAAAGACAGTTTCAAGTAATATTGCAAAAATGTATAAAACAAACATCCTCTTTTGCACCTTTAAATAAACTTAAATAGCAATATTATAAATTTTTTTTTTTTTAAATAAACCAATACAACTACAAACTAAAAATAAAATAACAAATGATCATCACAAAATTACAAAAACAATTGAACTAAAATTAACATGAAACTAAACATATAAAATTTAGGGCTGTTAATTTAATGCATTTATTAGGGGCTGTTTACACCTGGTATTAAAAATTAAGCCATTTTTTAAAAAAGTTTCCCACCTGCATTTATTTGTGATTTTTCACAAACGTTTCACAAAATGCCTTCCAGGAAAATTTTCTTCTAAAAATATATAAACATACAAATATATCAAATGAAAGAACAGACCCTCTGCTTAAACAAACAAAACAGAAAAACATTTAATCCTATGTATATTTTTTCTCTGCTTATAATGGATTGCAGTACCCGTTTTGTGGTTGCAATAGCAGTTTTGGCCACAATCCTACATACTGTTCCTTTAAATATCAATATAATAATTGCATTTTTGTAAAGGAATTTCGTTAGAGATCAGATTCAGAACTATTGTCAAAACATATAGTGTTTAAAATTAGTAAATAACATTCTGGCTTCAGTTTTTTCATAAATTGGGTAAGTCTAGTGGATAATAACAGTATTGCAGATTAACATGAACATTTTTCAGAGACACAAACGTTTTCTCTTAATTGACGAAATAAGTCGTCAATGGCAGGGAAAGAGTTAAAATGCGATTTGGATGCTAAATACAGGTGTAAAACATCTTCAGCTTGTTCACATTCAACCACATTCATAGTCAAAAAATGCATTCGTTGCTTTTGTGGTGTGGATGCGCATGTGCTTGAATGTGTTTCAGCAGCTACAAAAGACCGGCCACCCTTCATCTATTGATCTACTGTAATGTACTGAGCACAATGTTTTTAGACATGACTTTTAGTGTGAACCCACACTGTTTAGCACGGTCTTTAGGCTATCATTACTTAAATGAAAGCGGTTGCTCTCCGCCTCTTTAATTTTTGTTTCATTTTGCGAGCGTGTGAAAGTTGCACCAGCTTATTTTATCAATTGCTCTGAAATATTAGAAAAAAGCCTTGTAATTATAATGTACATTTATAAAACATTGTGGAGCATGTTTACTAACAACACAAGCAGCGGACGTCATTTCTCACACTCGTGCTTCAAGACTCACCCGCAGACCATCCCCTCCAAGTAATCAGGACAGAAGCGGTTGAAAGTGGACAAAAGAGATGAGTGTGAACAGACATGCATCACTCTTGTCCACTTGTGATCCAATCGACCAAAACAGTAGCCTGGTATAACCAGACTCTCGTACATTCATTTCATTTGTACAGAGAGTCTGGCCACGCTCCATTAAAAAACGTTACTTCCGTTAAGGAGGGTCCATTGTTGAAGTTTAAAACTATTGGATCTGCCCAGAGTCACTCAGGATCTGCCAAAGCCAATCGCTAACATGTGGTCATGACGTATATCATGCACCGAAACCGGACGGAAACAACAAGTCAGAATAATCAGACAAACAAAACTTAGCAAACCTGGTTCTTGCTCCGGCTTTAACTTCTGTATATTCGGCAGTTTTGCAACAACGGACCGAATAGCTTTTCTCACGTCTTTCTCCGCTGCCGTTACTGAACTACAACTCAAACTGACGCATGACCTCAACGTTATCGTTCTTAGCCACCCCCATCTGTTCACTGATTGGTCTTGCAGATTTTTGCAGGGGAAAACGAAACTCTATAGAGCCATCCCAGACGTACTGCTGAAGCGAAATGAAAAATAAGCGGAAGCACGTAGGAGGGCGGAGCCAGGCTACCAAAACAGGGCCTGATTATGAGGAAAAATAACATGTTAACTTTTTTTAACGCATTTAACCAACATGATCTCACAAAGTTCCGTGGTATATTCACGGAATATTTAGCTCATTTATCCATGTCATTGTCATGGATCTCCGCATTTCTCCATGGTCGTACCACAAACTTTCTTTTCTGTGTCACTATCATGTATTGGTTACTCAAATGCTTTTAACTATTTTCAAACCATTGTCGCTTTGGTTTAGGGTTAGATTTGGTGTTTGCGTTAGGACGTTACTTTTAAGTATTGGTTTATACTATTTGTTTTAATATTTTCTGATTTTTAAACCATTGTCGCCTGGCGTTAGGGTTAGAGTTGGGTTTGGGTGTTTGGGATGTCATTTTATGTAAATCTAATCCTAAACCGAAGCGACAATGGAAAAAAATAGGACAAAACAGTTGAGTGACCAAACAGTGACAATGACGGTACGGCCATGGAAAAATGTGAAGATCCTTGGAAATTACATGGATAAATTAGCAAAATATTCAATGAGTATACCACGGAATGTTGTGAAGCCAGTGCTGTATTACAAAAAGTTGATAGTTTTGTCACAGGTAGGGGTGGACCCAGATGTAAATAAGGTCACGCCCCTTTCTCCACCTCGAGGAGATTCCCAAAGCCACCCCAATGACCAGACACAAAAGGTAAGCATAAAATTAAAATATCCTTTATTAAATTACTTAAAAATATTAAATAGGGAAGGGGAAACGGGGGACTTAAAACAATGGCCACTCTAGGCTCTCCTCCACCACCACTGTATCTTCACACAGTCCATTCTCCTCATGTTCCTTCTCGTTTTCCACAGGCGGCCACTAGGACACAAATGACACTGTTACTTGGGCTTCGGGTATTGCTCACCGGCTCTGCTGCTTACAGCACTCTGGGTAGATATCACGTTCACAGTTTACTCTTCAATGATTCACTCTCGTTCTGTTCTCTCTCCACAGGTGGCCGCTAGGACACAAAGACACTGTTACTGAGACTTCGAGTATTTCTCACCGGCTCTGCTGTTTACAGCTTTCTGGGTAGGTATCACGTTCACAGTTTGCTCTTCAATGATTCACTCTCGCTCTGCTCTCTCTCCACAGGTGGCCGCTAGGACACAAAGACACTGTTACTGAGACTTCGAGTATTTCTCACCGGCTCTGCTGTTTGCAGCTTTCTGGGTAGGTATCACGTTCACAGTTTGCTCTTCAATGATTCACTCTCGCTCTGCTCTCTCTCTCCACAGGTGGCCGCTAGGGCACAAAGACACTGTTACTGAGACTTCGAGTATTTCTCACCGGCTCTGCTGTTTACAGCTTTCTGGGCAGGTATCACATTCACAGTTTGCTCTTCAATGATTCACTCTCGTTCTGCTCTCTCTCCACAGGTGGCCGCTAGAACACAAAGACACTGTTGCTGAGACTTCGAGTAATTCTCACCGGCTCTGCTGTTTACAGCTTTCTGGGTAGGTATGGTTCTCCTCCGTAGGTCAACAGAGGGGCGAAGGTCACACACCACCTCACCGGGTCGAGCGCTGCCCTATCTCCAATGCCCATAGGCCGATCGATTCCTAGACGGGGGCGCCCTTTTCGTAGAGACCACGGGGCGGCGGACCCTTTCGCCTCTGACTCTGCGACGAAAACAGACACAGGTAAGTTCACACCACGAAATGTTTTCCAATGGTTTACTCACGGTCACGGACAGCTCTTAGTCTGTGTCCCTTCGTACTCCAAACAGCACACTACGTATAATAACAGTGATTTCTGTAGTCGTTGGCCTCTCCGTCCTCTGCCCAGTGGAAGAAAATGGATGATGCGGGGCTTCGTCTACAAGACACACAGCAACCCACAGCAATACACAGCACCACTCCAAACGTGAAAAAGATTTATTACACAGTCTCACTCACCACACTATAAGTGCACCACAACAAGGGAAGCGCCCGGTGTCCTCCACTGCGCTTGGGCTACGATAAGGCGATGGGAAATACGACCACAATAAGTCTCGTTGCGGCGGCTGTTTGAAGTTTGACTTCTCACGGCTCGCCCACCACACTCTTATAGGGGTAGGGCCGCCCTCCTTCTCCTGGAGGTTTCCGTTCTTCGGTCTGGGCGGAAACATCCGGGCGATTGGGCACAGCTGTGCCTAGTTGAAGAGATCGCCGGGCAATTGGATGATTGAGGAACAGAGAGGAGTATATAAAGCACAGTTAGAACACAGTTAGGGGTGCTTAGTGTGTGCTGGGAAACGGAGCTGTGCTCATTGTTGGACGTGGTGGTTGTTTGTGTTTCTCTCTCTCCCTCTCTCTCGTTGTAAATCTTTATTGTGGACCTGCTGGAGTGAACAGGAAAACCCTATGGGCAGGAAGGAACGCTGTTCTAACCAATACTGAAGGAGTAAAGCAGGAAGAAAAAGTGACCTTCTGGTACAACGTAAACAAAGGCTATTCACCGTGAGTATACCCTTTTCTGTGTGGAGTAACTGGCAAAAGTTAACTTGTGTAACTATTGGAAACCTCCAGGAGAAGGAGGGCGGCCCTACCCCTATAAGAGTGTGGTGGGCGAGCCGTGAGAAGTCAAACTTCAAACAGCCGCCGCAACGAGACTTATTGTGGTCGTATTTCCCATCGCCTTATCGTAGCCCAAGCGCAGTGGAGGACACCGGGCGCTTCCCTTGTTGTGGTGCACTTATAGTGTGGTGAGTGAGACTGTGTAATAAATCTTTTTCACGTTTGGAGTGGTGCTGTGTATTGCTGTGGGTTGCTGTGTGTCTTGTAGACGAAGCCCCGCATCATCCATTTTCTTCCACTGGGCAGAGGACGGAGAGGCCAACGACTACAGAAATCACTGTTATTATACGTAGTGTGCTGTTTGGAGTACGAAGGGACACAGACTGAGAGCTGTCCGTGACCGTGAGTAAACCATTGGAAACTTTCGTGGTGTATACTTACCTGTGTCTGTTTTGTCGCAGAGTCAGAGGCGAAAGGGTCCGCCGCCCCGTGGTCTCTACGAAAAGGGCGCCCCCGTCTAGGAATCGATCGGCCTATGGGCATTGGAGATAGGGCAGCGCTCGACCGGGTGAGGTGGTGTGTGACCTTCGCCCCTCTGCTGACCTACGGAGGAGAACGTGATACCTACCCAGAAAGTTGTAAACAGCAAAGCCGGTGAGAAATACTCGAAGTCTCAGTAACAGTGTCTTTGTGTCCTGGCGGCCACCTGTGGAGAGAGAGCAGAACGAAAGTGAACCATTGAAGAGCAGACTGTGAACGTGATACCTACCTGAAAAGCTGTAAACAGCAGAGCCGGTGAGAAATACTCGAAGTCTCAGTAACAGTGTCTTTGTGTCCTAGCGGCCACCTGTGGAGAGAGAGAGAACGAAAGTGAATCATTGAGGAGCAGACTGTGAACGTGATACCTACCCAGAAAGCTGTAAACAGCAGAGCCGGTGAGAAATACTCGAAGCCTCAGTAACAGTGTCTTTGTGTCCTAGCGGCCACCTGTGGAGAGAGAGCAGAACGAAAGTGAAACATTGAAGAGCAGACTGTGAACGTGATACCTACCCAGAAAGCTGTAAACAGCAGAGCCGTGGCCTCCTGTGGAGAGAACGGAAAACGAGAAGGAATATGAGGAAAATGGACTGTGTGAAGATACAGTGGTGGTGGAGGAGAGCCTAGAGTGGCCATTGTTTTAAGTCCCCCGTTCCCCTTCCTTATTTAATGCTTTTAAGTAATTTAATAAAGGATATTTTAATTTTATGCTTACCTTGTGTGTCTGGTCATTGGGGTGGCTTTGGGAATCTCCTCGAGGTGGAGAAAGGGGCGTGACCTTATTTACATCTGGGTCCACCCCTACCTGTGACAGATTTTGGCGTAGTCGGCAGGGCCCCACCTCGAGTTGAGTAACCAAGGTCACCCAATGACTGACAACGCGGGGCCTGCAGCCCCACCCCGTGCCACATCTATCATCATGGGAAGCCCATGGATCCAGAAATATGGAGGAGCAGAGTCGGAGGTACGACTGACCGAATGGAAGGCCCAATTAGAGTACTTGGCCGACTTACAGGGCCTTAGCGCCGCTCAGCGGCTCCAGTTTGTGTTGAACTCCCTAGAGGGAGAAGCACGGCGAGAGGTACAAGCCGCCCCCGAAGCAATCCGAGCCACCGCCCAGACTGTGTTCCAGTTCCTTACTGAGCAATATGGCGACCATACCCCCGTAGCTGTCCTCCGTTCACAATTCTTTAATTGTAAGCAAGGCCCCCGACAACCTATTAGAGCTTTTGCCCTCAGGCTGCGGGAGCAGTTCACTCGCCTGCAGGCCCGACGAGACCATGGGCTAGGAGACGGAGAGACCTTGTTACGCGACCAGTTCCTCCTGGGGATGAAAGAGGGCCCCGTGAGACAAAGTCTGAGGGTCCAGTTTCGACGGGACTCCGGGCTCACCTTTGAGGACCTAAAGAAGGAGGCGCTGGCCTTGGAAGGTGATGAGGTCGAAGTAAGTGAAACCCCTGTATGTGCAGCCGTAAGTGGGAACACCGCAGCACCACCTGAACACGCAGATTGGAAGCAAGCCCTGAGAGTAGAATTGTTGAAAGATGTCCGAGAGCAGATGTCGGAGCTATCTAAGACTCTTCTGGGAGAACTTCGCCAAGGTAGGGCGCGAGAGGAACCGAGGCCGGCACCCCGAGAGCGAGTCTACTCTGAGAGGGGCCGAGAGCCACCGGGGCGCCCGAACCGTTTTAACCGGCCCCGCTTTGAGTGGGATGACCAAGGGCGGCCAATCTGCAATCGTTGTGGAGAACCAGGGCATTATAGCCGTCAGTGTGGGCCTCGCAGGACATCGGAAGGGGGTTTTTAGGACGACCGGCCACAGTGGGTCGTGTGGCCGGGACCCCTCGAGGAGACCCGGGAAGACGTGATAACTCAAGAGACCAGATGGTTGGGCATAGCCCAATGGCGGAAGTGAAGGTATGTGGCAAGACAGTACAGTGCCTGGTAGATACGGGCTCTCAAGTGACTTTGTTTGCCGAAAGTCTCTCGCAGGAAGTATTCGGGAAGCAGAGAACCCAAGGAGGAGAGGCCCCCTGGCTGACGTTGCGGGGCGCCAACGGCTTAGAGATTCCTTACATTGGCTATCGGCTGACGGACTTAGAAGTTCACGGGGTGTTAGTTCCCCAAAAAGGGGTAATCATCGTGGAAGACAGGTGTTTGGGTGTCCATCGAGCCCTATTAGGGATGAACGTGCTCTCCGAGTGTTGGGAGGAGTTATTTCGGGCTAAGCCCGGCCCTAGGATCTCCCCTGTTGAGAGGCCCCTATGGGAGCGAGTAGTCGCCGACTGTCGTCGGGTCCAGATGACCCAGGTCCGCAGAGGCCGGGAAGAGGTAGGGAGAGTGATGTGTCGCTATGCTCTATCTATCCCCCCTAGGAGTGAGGCCATGGTGTGGGTGAGAGTGGCCCCCCGAGGAGTTGGCCCCGAAGAGTGGGTATTGGTTGAACCCCACGCTGATTGCCCCCAAGTGGAAGTAGCACGAGGCCTAGCGGCGGTCCACCGGGGGAGGGTCCCTGTAAAGGTTCGAAATGACCACCCCTACCCAGTACACTTACACCGACACCAGCGGCTGGCCCGACTAACGGGGGTTGCGCCCCATCAGGTGAGGGAGGAGAGAGATGTTAGTTTCCGTCAGGTGTGCCCCACTGTCATCGAGGTGGCCCTGACGCAGATGGAAGCCCCTTCGAACAACGGGGAGAGGGACGTGCCGAGACACCTGGCAGGTGAGTCCCTGCAAGGGGAAAAACTGGAACAGGCGCAGACACAAAGACTCCAAGCCCTCCTTCAGAAATGGCAACATGTGTTTGCAAGACACGAGGAGGATTACGGATGCACTAAGGTAGTAGAACATCATATTCCGACTGGAGATGCAGGACCCAGTAGAGAGAGGTACCGGCCGATCCCACCCACCTTGTATACAGAGGTACGCTCACTATTGCAGGGCATGCTGGGGCGGGGCATCGTCCGGGAGAGCAGTAGCCCATGGGCAGCCCCCATCGTACTTGTGCAGAAGAAGTCGGGAGCTTGGAGGTTTTGTGTGGACTATCGTAAGCTCAACCTGGTGACCAAGAAAGACGCTTTTCCCCTGCCCCGGATCGAAGACTCTCTTGCGGGTCTCACGCGGTCTGCATGGTACTCCACTCTGGATCTGGCCAGTGGGTATTGGCAGGTGCCAGTGGCCGAGGCCGATAGGGAGAAGACCGCTTTCACGACCCCGTTTGGATTATTCGAGTGGGAACGGATGCCCTTCGGGCTCTGCAACGCCCCAGCCACGTTCCAACGCCTGATGCAGCGCTGTCTGGGAGGTCAGTTAATGGAGTCAGTCTTGGTATATCTAGATGATGTAATTGTGTACTCCCCAGATTTCGATTCCCACCTCCGGCACCTCGAAGAGGTTTTCCAGGCAATGGAGAAATATGGGCTGAAGTTGCAACCCGATAAATGCCATCTGCTGAGGCGAGAGGTCCAGTTCCTGGGTCACGTGGTCAGCGCTGCTGGGGTGGCTGTAGACCCTGGGAAAGTCTCTGCAGTAAGAGATTGGAGTGCACCCAAGACTGTGAGGCAAGTGCGTTCATTTCTAGGGTTTGTGGGATACTACAGACGGTTTATAAAAGATTTTTCCAAGATCGCTAAGCCACTTAACCAGCTGCTGGTCGGTACAGGGCGGAACCGGGGACGGGGATCACCCCCTATTGACTGGGATGAGTCCTGTGAGGGGGCATTTCAGAGATTGAAACAGGAATTGTTACAGGCTCCTATCTTGGCCTATGCAGATTTTACTCAACCATTTATCTTGTATACAGACGCTAGCAACCTGGGGTTGGGAGCGGTCTTGGCCCAACGACAAGCGGGAACAGAACGGGTGATTGCCTACGCAAGCCGAAGCCTCCACCCAGCTGAGAGGAACGATGCAAACTACAGCTCATTTAAACTGGAACTGCTGGCCCTGAAGTGGGCCCTGAGCGAGAAGTTTAAGGACTACCTCTGGGGTGCTAAGGTAACGGTGATTACGGACAATAATCCTTTGGTGCACTTACAGACAGCGAAGCTGGGAGCTGTGGAGCAGCGCTGGGTGGCACAACTGGCCAATTTCGAGTACCAACTGCAGTATCGGCCGGGGCGAGAACACACGAACGCTGACGTCTTGTCCCGATTGCCAGAGGCGGATAACCCCGGTTGCCGGGAAGGCCAGGAAGAAGAAAGCCAAAGGGAAGGCTATCTGATAGGGGCCGTGGAGGCACCAGGAGGCCAGCAGGAGGCGGTGCCGGAGAATTGGGGCTGGGACCCCTGTCGGTGGAAAGCAAGGCAGGCCCAGGATCAGGATGTGTGCCAGGTAAAGATGTGGGTGGAGCAGGGCCGACGGCCAACATCGTCTGAAAGGCTGACCCAAACAGAGACGGGAAAAAGACTGCTGGGACAGTGGGACAAGCTGGAACTCCAGGAAGGGGTGCTGTGCCGGAAGGTTAGTGACCCGAAGCTGGACGAAGAGGTGCGCCAGATCGTGGTGCCCGCTGATCAAGCAGCCGCCTTGGTGTCCGCCTACCATGATCAGCTGGGGCACCAGGGACAGGAACGGACAGTATCGCTGCTGCGCAGGTTTTTCTACTGGCCGGGGCTAGAAGCATCAGTACGCAGTTTGGTCCAAGCTTGCCCCAGGTGTATGTTGTTTAAATCTCGACGAGAGGCTCGAGCACCGATGGTGCCCATACATGCCAAAGCCCCCCTCCACATCATGGCGATGGATTTCCTGACACTGGGCCGGCCACAGGACCGCTATCCGAACATCTTAGTAATCACCGACCTGTTTACAAAGTACGCATGGGCAGTTCCCACCCTCGATCAGACGGCAAACACCACCGCAACGGCTCTATGGCGGCACGTCTTCCAAACATTCGGATGTCCAGAGTTCCTGCACTCAGACCAAGGGGCCAATTTCGAATCAAAGGTGATCCGAGAATTATGCCAGCTGTACGGGTGCACGAAGACCCATACGACGTCGTATCACCCTCAAGGAAATGGCTGTTGTGAGAGGTTTAATCAGACCCTGTTGGGGCTCCTAGGGACCCTGGACCAACGGAAGCAGAGCGATTGGGTGAGTGCTCTACCGAACCTTTTGCAAGCTTATAATAATAGCGTTCATAGTACGACGGGGTATGCCCCCACTTATCTGATGTTCGGCAGACATGTGCGGATGCCCACGGATCTGGTCTTGGGAGTGGCCGCTGGCCAAGAGGAAGGGAGCGTGACGGAATGGGTGGGGCGCCACCACCAACGGCTGCACTTTGCTTACGAACAGGTATCCCAGAAGATACGGGCTACGGGGGAAAAGAACAAGCGGTTGTACGACCGGACGTCCCGGGACGCCCCCTTGTTACCAGGAGAGAGAGTCTTGGTACGAGACAATCGGCGGCAAGGCAAAGGAAAGCTGAGTGACCGTTGGGAGACCATCCCGTACGTAGTCTGCAGCCAACAGAGGCCGGGACAGCCGGTGTACACCATCCGGCCGGAAGGAAAAGCCGGCCCTGAACGTGTGGTACACCGAAACATGATTCGCCCTTGCCCAAATTATCCCGAGGTCGCGAAGGAGGTAGTGGCGGAGCCGGCACCGACGGCCCCCTGGATGGAAGGATGGGCTGTGGTACCAGGCCTACCCGTGGTGGCACCACCCCCGGCCGCCCCAGGAGAGCCAGAGCTAGCACCTGAGCCAGTTGAACCCCCGGCCGCCCAGAGGCAACCAGAGCCAGTACCAGAGACAGCCGAACCCCCGGTCGCCCAAAGACAACCTGAGGTTGTGCCCGAGCCCGCCGAACCTGATTCCCCTGTGAGGCGCTCCCAACGGAAGAATCAAGGCCGACCCCCTTCCCGTTACGGTGAGTGGACTACTCAAAAGCATTCCAGGGACTAGAATGCATTGGCGGGGGAGGATGTCACGGGGTGACGATCTTTCAGGGCGGAACCAAAAGTTGAGGAAGTTTTGGTTCCGCCCGGATGTTTCCGTCCAGACCGGAAAGACGGGAACACCGGACATCCGGCAGATTCGCGGAGGCTGTAATCAGCCGATTGGGCACAGCTGTGCCTAGTTGAAGAGATCGCCGGGCAATTGGATGATTGAGGAACAGAGAGGAGTATATAAAGCACAGTTAGAACACAGTTAGGGGTGCTTAGTGTGTGCTGGGAAACGGAGCTGTGCTCATTGTTGGACGTGGTGGTTGTTTGTGTTTCTCTCTCTCCCTCTCTCTCGTTGTAAATCTTTATTGTGGACCTGCTGGAGTGAACAGGAAAACCCTATGGGCAGGAAGGAACGCTGTTCTAACCAATACTGAAGGAGTAAAGCAGGAAGAAAAAGTGACCTTCTGGTACAACGTAAACAAAGGCTATTCACCGTGAGTATACCCTTTTCTGTGTGGAGTAACTGGCAAAAGTTAACTTGTGTAACTATTGGAAACCTCCAGGAGAAGGAGGGCGGCCCTACCCCTATAAGAGTGTGGTGGGCGAGCCGTGAGAAGTCAAACTTCAAACAGCCGCCGCAACGAGACTTATTGTGGTCGTATTTCCCATCGCCTTATCGTAGCCCAAGCGCAGTGGAGGACACCGGGCGCTTCCCTTGTTGTGGTGCACTTATAGTGTGGTGAGTGAGACTGTGTAATAAATCTTTTTCACGTTTGGAGTGGTGCTGTGTATTGCTGTGGGTTGCTGTGTGTCTTGTAGACGAAGCCCCGCATCATCCATTTTCTTCCACTGGGCAGAGGACGGAGAGGCCAACGACTACAGAAATCACTGTTATTATACGTAGTGTGCTGTTTGGAGTACGAAGGGACACAGACTGAGAGCTGTCCGTGACCGTGAGTAAACCATTGGAAACTTTCGTGGTGTATACTTACCTGTGTCTGTTTTGTCGCAGAGTCAGAGGCGAAAGGGTCCGCCGCCCCGTGGTCTCTACGAAAAGGGCGCCCCCGTCTAGGAATCGATCGGCCTATGGGCATTGGAGATAGGGCAGCGCTCGACCGGGTGAGGTGGTGTGTGACCTTCGCCCCTCTGCTGACCTACGGAGGAGAACGTGATACCTACCCAGAAAGTTGTAAACAGCAAAGCCGGTGAGAAATACTCGAAGTCTCAGTAACAGTGTCTTTGTGTCCTGGCGGCCACCTGTGGAGAGAGAGCAGAACGAAAGTGAACCATTGAAGAGCAGACTGTGAACGTGATACCTACCTGAAAAGCTGTAAACAGCAGAGCCGGTGAGAAATACTCGAAGTCTCAGTAACAGTGTCTTTGTGTCCTAGCGGCCACCTGTGGAGAGAGAGAGAACGAAAGTGAATCATTGAGGAGCAGACTGTGAACGTGATACCTACCCAGAAAGCTGTAAACAGCAGAGCCGGTGAGAAATACTCGAAGCCTCAGTAACAGTGTCTTTGTGTCCTAGCGGCCACCTGTGGAGAGAGAGCAGAACGAAAGTGAAACATTGAAGAGCAGACTGTGAACGTGATACCTACCCAGAAAGCTGTAAACAGCAGAGCCGTGGCCTCCTGTGGAGAGAACGGAAAACGAGAAGGAATATGAGGAAAATGGACTGTGTGAAGATACAGTGGTGGTGGAGGAGAGCCTAGAGTGGCCATTGTTTTAAGTCCCCCGTTCCCCTTCCTTATTTAATGCTTTTAAGTAATTTAATAAAGGATATTTTAATTTTATGCTTACCTTGTGTGTCTGGTCATTGGGGTGGCTTTGGGAATCTCCTCGAGGTGGAGAAAGGGGCGTGACCTTATTTACATCTGGGTCCACCCCTACCTGTGACAGTTTCACATGTGTTCAGCCTTGCCAATTTAAATATTAAAGCAACACCAAAGAGTTGTTTTTACCTTAAAATAACGTTTCCAAAAAAGTTTCAGTCGTTCATCCAAACAGGGTGAACGGCACTTTCACATTCGCTTTGCAGCCCTCTATCGGCCAAAACCGCACTAAAGTAGTTTCCAACCGTCGGGTCGCGGTCCTGTAGTTCGAATGAAAACTTCAAAAACTTGCTTTACGGCAGACCTACAATCCAATCAGAGCCAGCTTGGCTGCAGTAGGCTAAATTAATTACGACAGTGGTAATGAACAATTCCGCTTCCAACCTGTAGGGAGAGCAAAGAGCAAAAACTCTTTAGTGTTGCTGTAAAGCAGAATATACAAAACAGATCTAAATGCAGTACTATGACTCTCTTAAAGAAGTTTTGTTTGTATACAGTAACCACTGTTATTTTATTCAATTTGAGGGTAATTTCTTCATCTACATGCCAATATGTGTGGTTAAATGATTTTAATTAGATGTTGTCAGTATGAAAATACCTTGTGATCAATAGACATTTAAAGGAAGTAAAAAGCAACAAAAGCCTACGACATCCTGGTGATCTTGTGCATGAGTATTTGCATATTCCCAAAACCACATTTGAATGATTGTTGATTCCATTCTCAAACGAATTCAAAAGAACAAATTGGAGTAAACTAGTGCCAGCAGCCTAATGATGAAGAATGCCGCTACTCATCCTCATTCAGTCCAAGTTTGTGAGATCTGTTTTGAGAATATTGTTGACACGTATACAAGTCTGATAGTAAAGCCATGTGCTGGATTTGGGCATTTATACAGTATGAATGTGGTCAGGACATAGAAGTTGTTATTTTAGTAATTTCAGTAGCAGGAGTATGAAATGTGTAGCTTTTTCATGTTTAACATTAAATGTTTAGTATTAAATCAGAAATTGATGTTTGTTAAATGAAGAAAATTCAATATGTCATTTTTATGCAGAAATCCAAATCTTAACACTTCTTGCCCCATAGATTACCCTTTTTGTTTGCTTTGAGAGTTTCATACCTTGAACACCATTGGGTGCTGGCATCTGACCTTTGAACTTTTGACTATTGTGTGTGTCCAGGCTATTCAATAATTGATGCGTGTGCATCATCCTGTCATGGGAGTTGGGCCACACCCCCAATAGGCCTGGTTTCACGCGCACACTGATATTGATTTTGTTAACTGAGACAATTCGGGCCAAGTGAGGTGCACAAACACAGAGACTGGGTCAGCATCGTATAGCTTTCTTAATGCTGTGTATTATGGTTTTCATTTATTTGTATTTTAGCACCATATTCACCTTTTTTGCTATTTTGAATATGGTTTAATGACAGACATGCATATTTTTTGTGTCTGTGGGCATTATGTACTTGTTACATTTATGACATGAGTCACTTTATTATATTAAACCTATTTAGTTTAAATACATTTTCAGTATTTTTTAAAATTATAAATACACATTTTTGTTTTGATATCTCAAACCTGTAAACTGGTGCAGCAACTGTTCGTACAAATTAGCAGTTTAAGAGCGTGTTCATACTTCACATGTTTGGTTCGATTAAAATGAACTCTGGTGCGATTGCTCGGTTGGGGCGGTTCATTTAAGTAATTGTGAATGCTGGCACCCGAACTCTGCTGCGCACTAAACAAACGAACCGAGACTGGTGGATCTCGGTTTGTTTCCAAACAAACTGTGGTGCGGTTCGACTGATATGTGAATGCACTCGGACCAGAGACGAGGTAACAGACCAAAACCAGGATGTGATATCACTAGACGGGACTGATTTTACGGCGTAATGAGCAGTGTATGCAAAAACAAAATGAGCAGAGGGCAAACATGGAGCAATAGAGAGGTAAAGAGCCTCATTAACATGGTCCATCGAGCATACACTCAAAAAAAGGCCTCATCAGTTCAACGTATTAATTGCATGGCCAATTTTTACGTAACACGTTTTTACGTTACATTGATCCAATGTGATTTTCTAAATATGACTTTATTACATTGACCGATTGTCATTTTTATTAAAATGACAAGTATGAACACACCCTACCATGGTGTTTAAATTATTACAATTTTTAAATAAGATACACTGGCTTTATTTTATGTTCGAAACCTTTCCTATAAACAATTTTCATAAATATTAGTTGTTGTTGGGATGTAAGGACAATTGAAAAAGTGTCCAACAATTTGGATGTTCTCAAAGAGGTAGTACAACCGCAATCATGGGCCCAGGGGCGCTGCTAAGGATTTTGGGCCCCATGAAAAGAATCTTGACAGGGCCCCCAACACAGCTGAGACTTTTTCCTATAAATTTACATAAAATCATGCGCTCTTATGTTATTTTGACTATCATTCTCATATATTTAGGTCAATCAGACAATTGAACTCCATCCCATGTCCACACCCGTAATTAAAATTTTAAATATTTATTGTGTGAATTAAAACAGAAATATAATAATTTCTATCTATAACGTCCACAGGCACTCATTTTGTGCTGTTTAAATTGAGTTTGCTGAGTCGGTCTGGATCAAATAATGTGAAAGTATTATGTGAAGATGTTTGGCAGAGATGAATCATGCTGTATTTGACAATATAGGGGACATTGTAGTAATACAACTCCACATCATCTTCAAGAGATGCACTGAAATTTTACAAACAGCTGATAGTAGTTTGTACAGTAGCTGGCAAAGCTGGTATTTTCTTGTCCGTCAAGTTGATATTCTGCTGGCGCTATAAGTGAAGTCAAGCTGTTTGTGTTACCTGGATACAATTTGGGCGGACTGAACCATTTTATGATAATCTAGAGGGGGAGGGGGCCCACGGACGTTTGCGTTTCCTAAACAAATATTTTTTTTGACACAAGGAAACAGCAAATAGAATAATTTTTACTATCAAATATTTCTTTTAGCACCACAATTTTAGTCATGGGCCCCGAGAATCGTCATCGTTTACCCCCCCCTTTACAGCGCCCCTGCATGGGCCTTTTATTAAGAAGTATAAACAGTAAACACACTCTAAAAAATGTTGGTTTGTTTTTAACCCAGGGCTAGGTCACTACTGGACAGAACACATTTCTGGGTTAAAATGTCCCAAACAATGGGTTGTTTTTACCCAACTGCTAGGTTTTTTTAATCAGTCATGTTGGAACAACCCAGCAGTTGGGTTAAAACAACCCATTATTTGGGTTATTTTAACCCAGATATGTGGTCTGTCCAATAGTGACCAAGCCCTGGCTTAAAAACAACCCAACATTTTTTAGAGTGATATCACATCATCCAGTGAACCCTATTGGTCTTTATGGCTGAATAAAAGTTTGTAGATTTCTCTAAAAAAACTAAAAAGGAGCTACTTTAATGTAATGTCTGGTTCACTTTTTTCTGTCAGGTGTGGTACAACCATTATAAAACTAGTAAAAAATACTGTTACCGGTATATCAAACACATTTTAATTGTATTTAAAAAGTATATTTATGAATTTAATTTTACAGGCAAAAGCTACAAACATCCAAGTTAAAGTTTGTTAAATGTTTATTCATTGCAGAGATCATGTGGTGCAACCTAAAAGTCAAAGGGTGCAGATTTTTACCTACTACTCTTGAATTTGTATAAACAAACACAAATTGCATGGGAGGTAGCACAATTACAATGCTGTGCAAGACTTTCAGGAAGATTTAAAAGGGAACTGAAATGTGAAACTGGTTAATTTTCCAGTTGGTGATGTGTTTAGCGTTGGGATTCTTTTTCCAGGCTGATGAAGTTAAATGGTCAATGTAAATCATGTGTATTGAGTTGGCTCCATCTAAACAGTGCATTACAAATACTTCCTTAAAGAAATCTTTGTGCATGTTATGCAGATGTTACGGGGCAAACAGTTTTATGCTGGCATGATGTTTTTGGAGGGTTAAAAGTTTAAGGTAGTGTGTAATTTACACTGTACAGTATAGTGTGTGTGCGTGTGTGCGTGCGTGCGTGTGTGTGAAATTTTTATTAAGATTATGAATGCACTGATATTTCATCCAATAATTGGTATCTGCAGATAAAAACATTTACTTTTATCAGACATCGGCTGATTGTTCACAAACTGCCAATGAACAGGGCAGATTATACACATATATACACTTCAAAACTCAAGATGTGTTATTATTTTAAACGCACAGTTCAATGCATTTAAAGGGGACATTTCACAAGACTTTTTTTAAGATGTCAAATAAATCTTTGGTGTCCCCAAAGTACATATGTGAAGTTCTAGCTCAAAATACCATATGGATAATTTATTATAGCATGTTAAATATTGCCACTTTGTAGTGTTGAGCATAAATGTGCCCTGGGTGTGTCCTTTAAAATGCAAATCATCTGATCTCTGCACTAAATTGCAGTGCTGTAGTTGGATTTGTCAGATTAAGGGGCGGTATTATCCCCTTCTGACATCACAAGGGGAGCCAAATTTCAATGACCTATTTTTTCACATGCTTGCAAAGACACTGGGTTGACTTTTTCACATTTTCTAGGTTGATAGAAGCACTGGGGTCCCAATTATAGCACTTGAAATGTCAGATTTTCATGATATGTCCCCTTTAACAGACAGTTATTTCAGTTTGCCAGTCAGTATGTTAACCTGTCAACACATATTCTGTACATTTTATATTTGGTTGTCTACATAACATACATGCTATGGTTCAGATGTTTTTCTGGGTCAGTTCTGGTCCCACTGGTAAGACCCCCCCCCCCTCATTTCTCCATGAGATCCACTCCCTGTCTGCCCCAGGTGCCCCTGGCATGGTCTTTACTCTGTTTTGTCCGTTAAGTACAACTTAAAATATTGATGAGTCTGTGTAGGTCAGGAGGTGGTGCATGCATGAGTTACTGTTGACCAGTGAGGTTTAACCACACCTCTGAAACTGCTCATCTACTGTACAGCGTGTCCGGCTTTAAAAACCTCAGAGGACGCTAAGGCTACTTTAAAGATAATGTATGTAAAAAAATGCTTTAACAGTAACCATAAGCTGGGCTCGCCTAATAGGAGAGTTGCTGCACTACACTTTCTCTGTAGTTCACTCAAAAATGAAAATTATGTTATCATTTACTCATCCTCGTGTTGTTTAAAACCTGTATGACTTTCTTTGAACAGAAGAAAAACTAATACTGTTGAAGTCAATGGGTACCATCAACTGTGTGCTTACCATTTTCATTTTTGGGTGAACTATACCTTTAATTCCTTTTAATACTTTAAAACTTAAAGTAGATATGCTACAGTCAAATAATGTGTTTTAAACGTCACAATCTTTTGGCATTCACCCCAGTGACATTGGGATATAGGTGGGGTATTAGTACTGCTTTTTTGGGTAATTGTATGTTTTTTATAAAATTCACATAATTCATATGAAATTACCACTGCACAAAACTGGTAAGTTTCCACATAAGATCAGATTGATTTTTAAGGTATTACTATCATATGCTATAACTTATGAGTGTTTTGAAATAAATAATGGTTACTTGAACAGGTAAATTTACACCAAAAACTATTAAATATATAATTTATACACATAAAATTACGCTGTAAAAATTTCTTGTTGCACCTAAATTTTTAAGTTTAATCAATTTGAAGTGACAGTTTATTTCAACTTTCTTGACTAGTGAGGCATTGCTATAAATTATAAAAATGAAGTAGAAATAACTTAAGATGATTCAACTTTATTTGTTTATAATTTATAGCAACTCAAGTCAAGAAAGTAAATGATTAAGCTTAAAAAATGTAAGTGCAACAAGTCATTTTTAACAGTCTGTGTAGATGTCAAATGGTGAATTGAATCATTGTTTTCATTTATGCGAGCCATCATATATTTTGTTTTATTATGGATGTATGGCTATCACTTAAAATTTAGATTTTTGAGATTTTTAAGGTTAGAACAATTTCAATTTAGGTTTCAAAGACTTTATAGTTTTATTTATGTGTTACACTACCTAAAAATCAGCTAGTAATGTCACGACTAGTTCAATACCGATCGCAAATAAAAACATTAACAGAGCGGGAATCAGTTACATTTTTAATTCATATTAACATATTTTTATGATATATTTTTGCTATACACTGTAAAAAAATTCAGTAGAAATTACAATGTTATTGCAGCTGGGTTGCGGGTAATTTATCATAGATTTAAATTTATGTTATTTACTAGCAATAGTTTGTTCAAAGTTAAATACATTTTAAATATTAACAAGTCTTTATCTTTACAGAATAAAACTATACAATAACAACCTCATGCAAAGCATTCTGGAAACCAGAAATCATCATCAACCTTTTTCTGTTTTTTACTTCAGATTTTGTTTCCCAGAATGTTTTGCTTGATGCTGTTTTTATAGTTTTACTCTATAAAGACAAAGACTTGTAAATGTTTAATGTTCATTTAACGTTGAACAAAATGTTGCCGGTAAATAACACAAATTTTAATCTACGGTAAGTTACCGGCAACCCAGCTGCAATAACACTGTAATTTATACGGATTTTTTTTACAGTGTATGTTTAGTATTGGTTTTTAAAGTTTAAATAGCATCTTCAGTTTATTTCAAGCACTCTTTATGGTGGTAAACCTATGTTGAAATTATATTTTAAAGATAGTGTGTAAACAAAACCTTTCTTGTATCCAAGTTCAACTTTTTAAAATACTGAAGTTTGTCAATTTAAAGGGATAGTTCACCCAAAAATTTTAATTCTGTCATTATGTACTCAGCCTCATGTTGTTACAAACCTGTATAAGTTTCTTTGTTCTGATGAACACAAATGAAGATATTTGTAATAAAGCAGAAAACAGAAGCACCATTGACTTCCATACTGTTTATAAAATTTTTGTCAAAATGTATTATGTTTATGTTTATGTATTATGTTTATTATGTTATCATGTTATTATTTTGTTTTATGGTGCTACTTAGTTGTATTTTTTAAGTTATGAAGGTTTAAATCAAAATAAACCAACTGCAAATGAATTTATATTAATTGGAATGAAAAAAAAAACGAGTTATCTTGTTTTGCAACAAGTTTGTGTTCAGCAGAACCAGGAAATATATAGAGGTTTGTAACAACATGAGTAAACAATGACAGTATTTTTCCCTTTCCAGAAGCTAAACGTTTAGCATATTTTTTTTTATCTTTCAACAGATCTACAACAGATGATTTATCTATTAGCTGTTGTAGGGTTTGGAGATAAAGATCTGTTTCTGTCACTAAAAAGGGAGCGGTTACTGTGGTTAAGTGTTATGCCTGAGGTTAACACATTTACACAGTTAGCAAAACAACATAACTTTAACTGTTTTCCTGCACCGATCCCAGTGTGGCAAAAGTGAGAGGCTGTGGGGGAAGAAACTGCACATATCTGATCTTGCACGCGTGTTTGTGTTTAAAATTCAGAACCGTGCTGATTGACAGCCTATTAAAGAGGGTTCGAGCGGACACCCGATGGAGTGTGAAATTACACCTGTTCGCGTGCTCTTTCCTATCTGCATGAGCCTGAAATCACCATCAAAATTATATTCAGATTTCTCAGTGAGAACCAGTGACATGTGAAGGTCATGATGGCGAGATGTTTGTTTGGAGGATCGGTTGTCACTTAAGTAGAGTTTCTCTTTTTGTTTATATTGTATGTTAATATTGTTTTGTTTATATTGTGTTAGTATACATCAGTGTGAGGTAATATAAACAAAATAATCGTTGTAATTGTAATTGGTCACGAAATGAACAAAACAAACCAAACCAAGTGAGCAAATCAAATGTAATTACAATATTTGTACAGCTAAACAAATGTTCGACCTCTATGTAATAACTTCAAAAAGCTGTTATCAAAAAGCTTTGATTTGATTTATGAAAATAAAAAATTAATTTAACCTTTCTTACATTTATAGTACATTTACATTTATGCATTTAGCAGATGCTTTTATCTAAAGCAACTTACTGTGCATTACAAGGTATATATTTTTTTATCAGCAATGCACTGAGCTATACAGCATGAATGCATATTTTCGAATCCATATTTGATCATTTATAAGTGCTCACGCATTTCTTGTCACCAATTTCATTACATGTCACTATGTTATCCAGACCATCTGTGTGGTGCTCTGTTTTCTCCTCGCAGCTGAGGAGCTGTGGACGTGTCCGGGTGCTCGACTCTCGCATGTTTTTACTTTAATTTGTCTGTGCTGTTTGTTGAGCGGTCCAGTGGTGCGCATGGTGACAGATGATGTAAATTATTAATTTGCAGTCTTCCTGTAGCGGAGTGTAGCGGACCTTGTTGTTCTTCTCTTTCCACCCATCAGCATCTCTCCTCCAGCATCGCTCCGCTCCACCTGCCCTCTGTTCACTCATCACCTCCAGGCTGAGCACTCGGAGGTTCAGAGAGAGATAAAGATAGATGTTCAGTCCTTTTCACCAAATAAAGTCCTTTTACATTCAACTCGCTTCTCTGCAGCCACTACCACAGAGTTGTATATATGTAACTAGTTGGACTAGTAGATACACCTGAAACTTTTAAAGGGCACCTATGGTCCAATTCACGATTTTACATTTCCTTTGGTGTGTAAGTGTGTGTAAGTTGTGTCAAAGGCCTCACAAAAAAGTTTTAAGATATGATTCGAATCAAGACTTTGCAATTAAAGTATATTCAGATTCTGATGCTAATAAGGCATCTACTGCGGAGGGTAAAGGTACACTGTTAGATGTCGCTGTAGATTTAGCAGTACATTACTGTAAAAATCCACAGTACTATACTGTATGTGTACATTACAGTACAGTACAGTACTGCAGTTCATAATGCATTCTGGGTAAATTTGTTTGAGCGGGAACATTTTACAGTATCTTTTGGTCTTGATGTAACCTTGCTGTAGCCATTGCTGTAATGTGCCAGGTGTACTTGCAATAATCAGAGAAAGTGTGCCAACGTCAAATCACACAGAGGGAGAGAGAGCACAACTCCTGGCTGCAGCTGAAGGAGGACGATTGATTTCTGGCAGTTCGGTAAGTTAAAAATATTTCTGTTTCATGAAAACTTAATTTTTAGTTTAAGAATGTTGTCAATAGTTTGTCACAATATTGTTTTAAACGTGCAATGAGAGAGAAAAACGGTCGCCAACAAAGTTTCAATCTCCCTCAGAAAGTAAGCTAACGTTACACACAGATGTCTACCGCTGCTTTTACTCGCTTTACACCTTTATTAATGAATATATGGTTGTTTTAACTAAATTATGAGGGTTTTGGTGAGTTTATATTGTGTTGAAAGTGTGGTGACATTGACCACGTTTACATGCACACCAAAAATGCGATTATTTCCAATAATGCGAGTAAGGTCTTAATCGCAGTAAGATGTTTACATGACTGGAGCTAACCAGTGGCGGCGTTTCACGAAAACCTAGGGTATGGCAAAAATTCTTCGTACAAGGCGGCCATTCAAATAACGAATCTATGAAACCACATTATACCCATATGTTTACATACTCCACCAACCTGTATAAAATCATACTATGATTGCACGGATGTACACTTACTGACAACAATACGGAAGCAATACAAATGAAAAACAAAAACAGAAATCATGGTTGTTTAAAATGCTTTTCAAATGTTGTCATTCTTAACTAAGTGGAACTCCAGCAACAGATAAAACTAAATCAAGATAATATCAAAACATACTGTAACATCCCTTCACAAATCTTGTCATGACAGCCGGCAATAAACACTTATAAAACACAATAAAGACTTTTAATATGTGAGATAGAGCACACGTAGTTAACCCAGCCAGCTAACCAACTAAGACTAAAACACTAAATAAAACTCTTAGTAAAACAGGGCTAAATGCAAAAACAAGTCTTACCTTTTGTCGTCGTGCAGTTTTTATTCCACAAGTCGCCATATTCAAAAACGCGCGCAAATAATTAATACAATTCACTTCGACTGCGCTACAATTTCCCAGTGTAAGAGAACATGTTTATTTATCCACAGAGAACAAATCGAATTGAAATTGCATTGAAATTGAATTGAACAAATAATTTTACTTCTGGAATAATGTATGCAATATGCATTGCGCGAGTGTGGGGGAGAGTCTGTTTGAATGTTAAAACAAAAAAGGAGTTTACTTGCGAAAATAAAGATTATAACAACAGCGGTCATCATGAAACCACCTGCACAATTCAATCTGCGCTGCAAGAACGACAGGGTGATGACATCAAAGTACCGCGAGGGTGAGGCGAGAAATAATAGGAAGAGTTTGCTTTCAAACCGCTCTCGCGGCACGTTGATGTCATCCACATGTCGGTTCCTGTATTATAGCATGAAGTCGAGCACACGCCTAAATTATCCATATTAGTGATGTACCAATGTTCAGATATGTTCTACTTAAATATTTAACATTATTTTTAATTAGCTTCATTATAGCCTGTTGATTTCTGGTGTTTGGTCTGAATGCTAGGGTATGGCAACTGCCATACCCTGCCATACGCAAACGCCGCCCCTGGAGCTAACCTCTTCACTCCGGTTTACATGCAGTTTTTATTTTCGGATTATTCACACAAAGTTCAATGCAGAGCACAAATGATGAACTCACATATATGGTCCACTGTTTTAATTTACTTACGTTAAATGACAAACACGTTGTTATAGATGTATTTCATTATCCGGTGCCGTGATGAAGATATAAATATGACAGTGCCTGTAAAGGGCGTTCACATGATATAAAAATATAGTTTTAAAAATCGTTTTATATTAAAGATAATAGCAGAGCTCACACAACAACTATAACGATAGCGATTTTGGCACATGATGAACGATAAACCATTGACAGCCAATCAAATCTATTTGAACTTGAAGTGCACGCGCACTTAAAATGCAGCAGAAAGCTCATTCATTGCTGAGGTTTATAACATAAAATTACCTCAGGTATCCAGCGCTGATGCTGTGACATTTTTCTACCACACTGACTACGCCAAAAGGTATGATATTATTACACAAACTACTACATTCATTCAGTTGAGGACATCTGCTGGTTTCCCGCTGTGTAAATGCAACAAGAACAGCATATGTACATATTCAGTGACATGTAAACAATTGCAAAAAAAGTTTTTATTACAAGAAATATCCAATATTAGGTAATGCCGCGCTCGTTTTATCGAATTAGCATGAAGTTATCATTACCCAGCGGGCATATGACCGACCTTCAACGTTGAAATGTGGTTGAAATTAGGTCAGTTGTTTGTTCAACGTTGAAACAACGTTGAAACAACGGTGAATGGTAAACGGTTGAAAAAGGTTAATAAAATGCTTAAAAATCAACGTTGAAATTTGGTTGAAATAACATCAGTTGTTTGTTCAACGTTGATTCAACGTTGAAACAACGTTGAAACAACAGTGAAGTAAATGGTTGCAGAGAGACAATAAAATAATGTTTTATAATATGTGAATCATTCAGAAAAAAAATGTAAAAACTCATTTTATAAAATTGATGACATTATTAAAAAAAAATGTAACAAATAATTCAATATACAGGTAGCGACGTAATCTCGCGAGATTACACGAGATTGGACTGTTTTAACGGCTGTCTTCGAGATCTTGCGTATCACACGAGAAAATGCTTCAGAGAAAGAAGAGGTAAGGAAATATAAGTCAATGTAAACGCATAAAGTTATTTTATTCATATATACAAAGTGGTATGACAAAAAAGCACGATGCCAAATCGTTTTTTTTTCTGTTAGTTGCGAATGTATTCGTTATAGTAGTTAATTTGCTAGTCCACGGGATGTTCCCGCCGAAATTGGACTTCGTTATTATGAATATTAATAAATTAATATGAGGTGTGTTTTTATCAACTTAACCACTTGCTTGTTTTTGTGTCAGAAAAGCAACTAGTTATAAATGTAAGGGTTTTTTTGGACAACTTCGGTGAAAAAGTGTTGATTTCGTAGTTCAGTCAGCGTAACTTATATCCGAGAGGTCTTACAGGCGCCACAGACACCTATCAGCCTTTTGAAAGGAGGAGCAGCTCGAGTGCGGTGCAGTGTTGCCAAGTCCGCTTATTATAAGCGACTTTGGGCTTGCTTTTCTGTAAAGTCGCTTACAAATATTGGTAGTCGCGGGTCGCGTTATTTTGGGCTTGTTTCTAAAGTGTAGTTGCTTTTTTGGGCTTGATCCCAGCTCCATAATAACTTGTCAATCAGATATTTTCTATATGTTATTTAAACGTAGGAGTTTGTCTAGCCTGTTCTCTCCGTCTCTCCCCTTTCCTTGGATACACACAGGAGACAGCAGTTTTTTCCCACCCACACCTGTTTCTAATTGGCTCTGACCCAGATGGCAACGAGTACCAGCCAATCAGAGGCAGAGCAGGGCAATCTGTTTTTTTTTCTGGCTAGGAAAACGTAGTCAGTGAGTGATGTAAACTTTAAATTAATGCGCGCGAGAGTTGCGACTGATGTTGACTGACTGGACTGTAGGAGAGTTTTTTGGAGGAACAAATGCCTGGGACAAAGTGGGAAAAGACTGGGAGAAAGAGAAAGGAGTAAAAGAATGGATTCAACCTGTCGTGTGGGACGACTCAAAGCACTGTGCAGAGTATCAGTTAAGTGTGAAATACGTGCACACCATGCGGACCTCGTACAACATGATAGCAGATAGAAACATAAAAAATGCAGCCCCGTTCTCCTCAATGGTCTCGTACACACTGCAAACTTTCGGGAATGACAACCGTATGTAAATGCTGGAGTGAATCCCCTAAATGTTCGTTTCATGTCTGTACGAAACAAGACTCACTCCCGAAAATGTGATTATGATTGACACTGAAATAACCATAGCAACCTTCTGCCATCTCGCGTGCTTATCACTCACAGCTTTGACCAAAAAAATTTGAGGCTTGGAGGGGGGTTTAGGGGCGCGTTGAAAAGTCGCTTGTTTTGGGCTTGTTTTCACAGGCCTGGTTGCTTATTTGTCTCGCGAGATCTGGCAACACTGGTGCGGTGCGGTCAGTGTAAGCTGCTTAGTTTCAGTGTTGCCAACTTGGCGACTTTGTCGCTAGATTTAGCGACTTTTCAGACCCCTTTAGCGACTAAATTTCAAAAAAGCGACTAGCGACAAATCTAGCGACTTCTTCTGGCGTTGTTGGAGACTTTTGGAGACTTTTTACGTGACACTCAATCTTCTCAATGAGCAGCTACCGCTGCTTCCGTGGGCTCCACCCCCATCCCAAAGCATTCACAGGCAGTCTAGTCCTCGCGCAGCAGAGCAGAGTCTCTCCCAGCTGCAGTCAGGGCAGGAGAAGTGGTTATCTATCCGCGTCCAGACGGCATAATCATGCACGCGGGAAGCCGGAGCAGGCGGATCCCGCGATGGCTTACATTAATGGCGAGATGTAAATGTAAAATGGTCTTTGAATAAAATGAATCACTGTACATAAAATAAATGTACTTGAGGGAGCTGAGCAGCAGCACATTTAGAACAGACAAAACTGTACGGAGCTGACGCGTTAATGGGCTATTTACCTACAAAACAACGTTTCCCATCATTTATCAGTGTATGTTTTGAAACTGGACTGTTTGGCCATAAAAATGAACATACACACATTTCGTTTTATGAGAACATAAGCAGATAAACAAACAAGAAAACATTTTCAGGCATTCATGTGTATTAAAATAACATTTTTGACAGTTCAGAGAGAAAGAGAAACCTGAAAACAGCCAATGTAGTAAGAATGCAAATGCGATGTGATGACGTCACTGTTATGCAAATGACGCAATGACGTAATCTAGCGACATTTAGCGACTTTCCAAGCAAGCTTTAGCTACTTTCCATTGAAAATAGTTGGCAACACTGCTTAGTTTCTCAAATTCATATTACTGATAAAGTAATGAGATGTTGGTGTTTTATGGCTCACGAATTCGCAATAACAGATACGTATAGCAGTTCGTGTTAATGACATTAATCCAAACTTATTGATGACGTGATAACATGGGCGTCGAATCCAATATTAATCATGCTGAGGTTTTCTCGACGGGGTAATGTGTATAAATGCAGTTATAAAATTAAAAGGAACAAGATAGTCGACGTGACCCTCATGTTTCCATGGCAATCAGTCAATCACATGCTACGCTTATGATCGCACCTGCGGTCATTCGCGCAGTATCCATGATTTTAAGCGGCATGAAACACTTAAGTTAACTCCTTTGTACGAAAATATCATGTCGTGTAAGTTGGCATGTTCTATTCGAATTGAAATACATTGTAACGGTGTAATTTTGCTTACTTGTTGAATAGTTAGCAAGTTTTAATGGAAATAGAAAATATTGGTTATCTAGACAAATATGGTCTTGTTTTTAGTATATTTTTATAACTCTTTTGTAATGTCTTCGTTATCAGAGCCCTTCAAATTAGAATAGTGATGATGATCTTGTCAATGCTGAGATTTTCATGCATCAGCAGCCACTACATCTGGATCAGGTAATGTTGTGTTAACCCTGCTATTCTACAGTATTTACTTAAATGCAGTATGCAAGTGTATGTATTCATGTTCTGATAAAGTCATTATAGAATTCTCTTCCAATATTGCACTAATTTTACTTTTTTATATTTTGTCAAGATTGAACAAGAAACAGACAGCAAGGGTTGTCAGATCAGAAACAGAATGACACACAAACACAAGAAACTTCACAGGTGAGAATTGAGACTGGCTTTTTAAAAACACCTGCTACTTGTTTCTCAAGACTGGTTTATCATTGTCATTAGGAAAATATAAGAAACTAATTTAGGATACAATGGTTACTTTTCAGCACAGCAATTAATTTCTTTTCTATGCCACTATTCCTTCTACAGTATGTAGGCCTACATATTTCAAACACTTTGTTTTCAGTAGACAGAGACAAAAGTTAATCCAGTTTTCAGAGTGGATGGTGATGCAAGTTTATAGAGGATTCATATAGACAGAAAAATGGGTCTTTGTGGTGGTGAATTTGACATCATTTATTTGTTCTTATCTTTATGTATTTTGGGTTTAATCATAATTTTTTTAATTGTCAATGAGCTGCCACCTACCCTGGTAATGCACCACCAAGATACCATGTTGTAATAGAAATCCGTAATTTACCATTTCTTTTTTGTGAAGCGTCTCCCCTAAAACCCTACAATGCATTTAATATTTGTTTTGTAACCAAATCAAATTCTACTAATCCTAATAATTAAGATGCAGTGTTTTGTATTTCACAATTTATGTTTTCTTTTTAAAAGGGGCTATGACTTGTTTTTATTTTATTATGTGTTTTAAATTGTAGGCAGATCAACATGCAATTTGAAGACGTGTGATAAAATACAGAGAGGTGAAGTAGTGTGTCTTTCCAGATCCCCAAATCATTCCCCCTTAAAAGGTAATGAATAGTGTTATGACAAAAAATTTAAACATTCTTAATTTCTTTAAAAGTTGTACTTGGGCCACAGTTTTCTGTATTTCTTACTACAAGATTACATTTATATTTCTATACTAATGAAATATGTTTTTCTTTTTCCAAACTTTATCAAATGCAATGATCGCTAAGATGAGCCTGAAGAGGAGATTTGGGAAGATGTTGTTTCATAAGTCGCTTTGCCAGATCACCTGTGGTAAGTTTGTAAAACATATATTAAAAATAGGATTAGAACATCTCCTAATCAAAAGTTTTTGATCAGGTCGGGATGTCTGCTAACAAGATGCCTTGCTGGTCTGAGCGAGTTTAAAGTCTTACACAGACAGTCCAGAAGTTCTGAAGTCCATCTTCGATTTCATTGGTAAGGGACTACACAAAAGGCTGTTTGACCCACACGTAAAGCAACCTGTCAGTGTTTGCTTTGTTAAGCATCTCATTTAGGCGTGTTGAAAATATAAAGTTAATATCACTTAAGCATTCAGTATTGGATTCATTTGTAACCAAATCGATCAGAAGCACCATTCACTACCATAGTATTCTTTTATCCTACTATGTAAGTCAATGGTGCTTCTGGTCAGTTTGGTTGCAGACATTCCTTAAAAAATCTTTGTGTTCATCAGGACGCTTTAAGGTGTAGAAACATCTCAGCAACCTCAAGAGAAATTGGAGGCAACTGAGCTAAATTGCAGATGTTGTTGCAAAGGGTCTGAATATGTATAATGTAAATATGATATGTTTTCTTTTTTCATACATTTGCAAAAGTTTCTAAAATTCTGTTTTTACTTTGTAAAAATATCTAAACAATTACAGTATCATGCAACAACATAAAATTGAAAGTGAAAGGTGTATGATTTCTGAATGCACTGTAGATGATCTTAATTGAACCTCATTGTCATCTTCGTAAACACAACAGCTTTGTTCTTTCATCAGATGGCTATGCAATGTTTCAAGTCAGACTATCAAAGAAAACGCATCTTTCCCAGATGTGCAATAACAAGATTTTTTTGTACATGGGCTAAAATGCAGCATTTTTTGAAAATTAAATATCTTGTTTTTTTCCCCCTCTTTAGATGCTGTCATCGTATTAAGTACAGCATGAGCCAGAATAGATGGGTGGTGGTGGCCATAAGAAGACTGTCAACTAAACCAACAACAAAATTCATATCTGCAGTTTTTCTTGAATAAAGTTTTTCTATTCAGATTAATAAAATGACTTTTAAACATGATTTTGTTTCATATTTTATGATTTTATTCTATATTTAGAAAATTCCACTTCTGCACTACTAAATGGAAACCTAACTGTTTGAAAGAATGTGTTTTTATCCATAAAAAATATTTTTAACAGCTGCTTTCATGTTTATTTGGAAAGGGTAGGCACCTGCTATCTTATTTGTCCACATTTAAACTTTACCTTCCTTAAGTGTTTAGTTTTATGAATGGGGTTGTACTGTAAGTTATGCGTAGCAAGTTGCATTCATATGATAATTGCATTAAAAATGACGCGTTTACAGTAAATCATTTCGTGAGTATTGCAGTGTAAAGTAAAAATCTATATTTAGTGTTAAAAACAACAAGGAAATAGAAGGTTGAAATTGCGTCATGATATCAACCATAATTCACCTATGTTGAAAGTGTGATGTTGAAACAACGTCGTGATTTCAACGTTGAAATTTTTTGTAAATCCGAAAGGTAATCCAACGTTGATTCAACGTTGGTACCTGACGTTGATTCAACGTTGAATCAACGTTGAAATGCCGACTGGGTATGATGTGGTCACTAATATATTTATCGTTATAATTATCGTTATAATGTCATTTAAAGGTTTTATACACTGCTGTCGTGTTATTTGAGCTGTTTCTGAATGAAGGCAGACTGCTGACAGCGAGTCGTGTTGGCAGAGTTCATGTAAAACTTCCTAATGTCAAGATTAAAACGAATTTGTGCTTAAGGTGCGTGACTAAAACACACGTGCACTTAATTAGTGCGGTATAAATGCGATTAAAGCGTTTACATGGACGCATACTGCGATTATAAACGGCGTACGCCACCTCTTTTAATGCGACTTTACTTATTGCGATTATGAGCTTAATCGCATTATTTTTATCGAATTATTGCGTTTACATGAGGTAAAGTATAATCGCAGTATTGACAAAATCCCATTATAATCGCATTATTAGGGTGCATGTAAACGCGGTCAATGAAACTATTTTTAACGAAATGGACAAAGACAACCCGCCAGCGCGGTCTTGCGGTCCCAGCATAACGGTCGTTTATCTCGGCGTTTCATCCGTTCAGTTAGCGTCAGAGAAAAGTATTAAGTTCGACTGTTTGGCAAGGCTGACTCGTGGTTGTAAACAGATAGGACTTGACACCCCGTACACAGCATAGTACCGAACTACTCCACCGAAGTGAAAACAAGAAACCTCATATTTAACTGGATATATGCATCGAACTCATTGCAGCTTTAACTTCGACCAAATATCATTCAGACCTGGGCTCATCTTAATATCAGATGAACGAAAGGGATTGCCACGCTTATTGTTGTTGTTATTATATTACGGTATATCCGCAAAAGCAGAGAATATCTTCTCTTAAGCGTTTTACACGCCCAGTAAGTTGTCCAATACATTTTTATGGCATATTGTTTCCACCACTTCAGATGCATTACATGCAGTATATATAAGTTTCCAAAACGCATCAAATCAATGCACGAAAAGAGAATGGGCTCCGCATTTACGTACCTTTGTCTTCTCGTCTCTGTCATCTGATCCTTCATCTCTGGATGTAAAATAGTCCAATATAACATCGTGTAGGAAACTGGCATCACCAGGATTGCTCAGATTTAGGCGATCATGTTTATCTTTAAAGTGAGCAGCCAGCTAGCTACTAACTTAGTTAAAAAACTTTGCGTGAAATAGCGTGTTACACCGCAGCCGGTCCGGGTTAAACATTAGGGGCAGTCTTTTTACCTTGTCACTATAAATCGCTATTTTCTGCACTAAACGAGACATTTTCAGAGATTTTCTGTAGACAAGATGTTATAGAATAATAATAAAAAAAGACTTATTTAGATATTTATATGTAATATATAATATAACAACTAATATATATATATATATATATATATATATATATATATATATATATATATATATATATATATATATATATATATATATATATATATATATATATATTTGTTTTACAACTGACTAAACACTTACAGAAAGGTTTTATTTGTTAGCATAGCATGATATTAGATTTAAACACTTAATACATTTTTAAATCAATCACTTTGTCTCTGCACAATGAACATTATCAAATATTATTAATGTTGTAAAATATATTGTTCATTGTTAGTTCATATTAGCTATGGCATTACCAAATGTTAAGGAATAAACTATTGTAGTAAAGTGTTACTAAATTTTTTTTTACCATTTCCTTCACAATGTCTACTTATTTCTATGGCTAACAGATTTTGTATTTTTTACAGTCTTACCATTGCTTGTAAGTCGGATTGGGTAAGATGGATCATCTTTAAAGGAACCAGGCAAGTACATGATGTACAGTTACAAGTCATGTATTTTTTTGACTGCAATATTAAATGCTTTCACGTCACATGTAAAAGTACAAAGGGAATGTGGCTAATCACTTTTTATTTGTAGTTTACATGAGTGTCATTGCACTTTTCAGGAGTTAAGGCAGATGTGGAGGCACAACGGGTGACACCAGACACACACCAAGCACATTGTTCGGTAAGTTTGCACTTTACCACTACAGCTTCTTTAAATACCCATGTATACACTCATTCACAATTCCCACACACAACACTGTAACACGACCATACACAACATGTACAGAATTGTCTTAGTTTGCCATGTAGAAATATACAAACAGAAATATTCAGACTTTGGTTTTTAAGACATTTAATTTAATAATTGTATTTATTTAGCAGAGGTGTCCCTGGACTTTATTGACAAAAGATTTTGTTTTCAGAATAAAAAGTTGTGTCCAAATCAGTAACAATTGCACTTTCTGTTCAGGACATTCAATCATGACAGGATCCAGGTGGATGCTGTCCATTGATGAAAGAGTTTGTTCAGCGGTAAGTGAATCTTCTGTATTTTAATGTAATTAGGTGTGGAACAGTAGAATAAGAGCAAAAGGTTTCAGAATAGGAGTAAATTCAAGGCTGAGTTTAGTTTTTTAAGAATCTTTTTCTATCTTATATTTGTTGACTTAATGTTTATGATATTTCTAACAGGTTTCTGGATAGAATTAATTCCAAAGATGGGAAAAAGTGCACATCCAGACAAGGAGCAAGCAAATAGACAAGGAACTTGGTGCAGAGAAAAGCTGTGGCCATTAACCCCCATGTGAACAGCTTCATGCAGTCCCTGATTGAGTTCGAATGGACGACTTCAAAGTAAAGGCCACTGTGGTCTGTCTGCCACAGTTTAATTTATTTTTAGTGTTCAATGAAATTCAAGTAGAATATTTAAAACTATGGGCCAGTGTTCTTTTTACCACAGTGAAATGTTACCTTTTAGTCGATGATGGACTTTAAACTGAAAACTTCAAACTATTGACCAGTGTTCTATTTGCCAGAGTTAAATATGTTACAGCAGGGGTCTCCAAACTTGTTTATACTTGTTGATTTTATTTTATTTAACTTGTTTATATGTTTATTATTGTTTAAAATCTTGTTTTAAATATGTTTTGTTTCAATTAAATGTTTTTTTTAAATAAAATTTTGATACATACATTGCTTGGATTGCCTTTTAATTCATTATGTTTTAATGTAGCATTTTTACCATATTAATAACTATAGATTTAAACCTAAATATCTAGCTATTATATATAATATTATTGTATTAACTGTAATAAGTAATAAATAGTATTTATGGGTCAATATAGACATTACAGTAAATTACTGTAAAAATAGACTACTGTAATAAAATATTGTAAAATTACAGTACAGTACTGCTTTGTAACTATACAGTACTAGTTTGTGTACTGTAAAATGGTATTACAGTACAGTACTGTAAAACCAAAATACAGTAACTTACTGGCAACCGTGCTGCCAGTACCGTACTGTAAAAATACAGGGAAATCGTTAACAGTGTACTGTTATTTCACCCTTTATTTCGTTGAGCTTGTGTTCCCACATCGTTACCAAGTTTGGATTGCTATATCTGTAGTGACTGTCAACTAATGAATCAATGAGTGTCACATCCCACTATGCGTCTCGCTTGTTTACTTCGAACTGGAAGACACGCCCGGGTCATTCTACAAAAAAGGTAGAAATGCTTGTCCCTTACTTTTGCAGACCCGTTAATCATTTAATTTGACCCAATAATCCCATAATGATATATATTTAATAAATATAGACTGTCCTTAAAATGATGAGAGCGTTTGTTTATTTAATTTTCTCTTTTTTCCTTTTCACTTTTTTTTAAAATGTCTTGCCCTGAAAATTGCACTGTCCCTTTGATCATACATGGAAGTTGAACTGTGTACTTGTTATTTAAAACCATGTTTTTTATAAAACAAATCTAATTTACATTTACCTTTAACCCTGTATGAATTTACTACAACACTGAAATGGTAAAAATACACTATTAATATGAATAATATCAAATAAATATTGTCCCCCAAATTTATGTCATTGGTGTTACCCTACCCAAAGCACTTTTATTTTGAAACAATGCATCAGCTCTTTGAAGTTTTTCATAGGGCAAGTGGAAGAAGTGCAGTGGAGAAAGGCAAAAGGTTTGTGAGATGTCTTACATTATTTGTCTAAAATATCATGATATATCTAAGAATTTTGAGATAAGATTTTTTGGATGTCATTAGTGTTACTCTTTTTTATAGCTGGGAGTGTTAAGATCTTTACATAAAAATACATTATACTGAATAAGTATGTGATTGTTACATCTCTGATGAAATAACACATAGCTTATGGCAGCCATTTTGTTAAAATATTTTTTTTTTCTGTAAATTGTCATTGGTGTTATTGTCATTGGTGTTACTTCTCTAATGAGTACTTCCTAAGCACTATTCCTTTAACTGACCAACATAAAAGCATAAGAAACAAAACAAGATGGAAAATTTTATGAAAGTTTATAAGTTTTATCATATTCATTATCTATTGTTATATTCTAATTTTGTCATTGGTGTTACATTGTGTCATTGGTGTTTTCTTGTACTTTCTAGTAATATTTTGTTGTTGATATGGGATGTAAGACATTGTTGATATTTCAGTCTTTGCATCAAAGCCTTTTTGGTTAAATATTTTTGTTTTTGTTGGTTTTAAAGAAAAAAGTCAAACTGAGAATCAAATAATTTCATACAATGCTGGGTAAAGATGAAGAATTTAATTAAACAAATATTAATAATAAATAATTTTTCTTGCTGTTATCATTCCTCTACTCAACCTTTAACTAATAACACAAGCTGTAATAAGAAACAATATTTAGTATCAACATTAATGTTGTTTAAATCACAAGTTACACCAATGACAAATAAATGACTCATGGATTCTTTATTAAAAAGTTAAAAATAGATTAAGCTCCCCGTTTTGTGGATTCATAGATTTGACAAGTTAATAAATGCTATTAAAGAAGTTTTGGGTATTTTGAAAGAAGTTTATTTAGGCAAATTTCCATCACCTGAATTCCACCTTTTCTGTAGAATGACCCGCCCACTTTTGACGCAAGGCCTCATGGGACGCAGGAAACTTGTGGATAGAATCCACAGACGCTCAACATGGCATCGCGGCACGCCGGCACTGGTTATGACAAAAACTCTGATAAACATGGAAAAGGTACCTTTTACTTTGTATTGCGGCATTGCATGTAGAACACAGTGTTACGCAAGGCCTTGATGACATATCCAGGAGATAACTCATTCAATTTGAGTAAAATTCCAGGCTTCATTAATCCCGTGCGAATGCGGCACACAAAATTCAGATGTATAGTAGAGTGGTCATTTCTAAAAAACACAAGGGCCCCAGATAATACTAATCCTGTGCGAATAGGGCTTTAGTCAAGGTGCTGGAAACTTTCCAGATTCTTTTCCATGTTGACATGAATGTAGCATTTAAAGAGCTGATAAAGATTTGCTACTATAGCCGCACATTTATGCAAATGCCAAATCCCAAAAGTGATCTGGTTATCTTAGATCTGATGATTCTGAAGGCAATTGATGTGCACTGTACACTGAACATACTTGAGCTTTGAGTGTATGTTTTCAGGACATTTTAGTGTGTTGTGATGTCTGTTTTCTCTTTGTTGGAATACAAAATCTGTGTATTTAAAATAGAAATCCAAATTGCGACTTTCCTAATTTTCCTAATTCTCTTGTATTCAGGCCATTCGCATGGCCTGTTGAGTGTCCTTTTATAGCTGCTGTCTGTGTCAGGGGCCACTTTTTGCCTGATGGATCGGTACAATGGAGACCCCATGAGTCGAGGTGATGGCATCCGTAGTAGCATATGGGAAAAAAGAAACAATTACCTCGCTGCAAAAACGTTAAACTTCATCAATATTTCAGCTCGCTTCTGGTCGTACAAGGCAGTTGTTCCTCTTCGCTGCCTGAAAATGCTTTCTTCCCAGCCTGCTTTTTACCCAAAGAGCCTCCAGCTCCCGTGCCACAGACAAGAGGGCAGTGAAGTGCAAAAGTGGCCGTACTCATTGGACAATCTCTCCTTATAACGCCGCAAACATCATCACATCCACAGCCCAGGTCCCCCATCACATCACAGGAAAGCTCCTCATTTTGGTGATGATTAGCTTATTATTAATTCATGAGGCCATTCAGCTGTATGCTTAACCCTTTCCAAAGACCCAGTCTATCCAGCTCTCCCCACCTCAGTCAAATCATCTGGTCACCCACCCTGTTGTCCCGCACGCACACGCTTACGTATTTTGGGCTCTGAGGCGCATTGATTTCTCCATTAAGCAGCACTCTGAAGCCACTGCCTCCCCTCATGGATTCTGGCCTCTCCTCCTCTTCTTTGACTCACACTCGCCAGTCTTTAGGGACCAGCTAAGAGACAAAATTGCTGTCAACACTCTGATTCACGTCACATCTCCAAGTGCCCCATAACTGATCCATGCTGAACATTACAGAGGACAGATCATCCACAGCATCTCCTACTGGATGGGTGGGAAACAGATGCCTCAGCAGCATTGGGCAGGAAAATTTCAATGGTTTATGTGAGACAATATCATTACACTCAATAAATGCTCTATTGTTGGGGAAAATATGGACAAACCCAATAAATAACATTAAACATTACATTGTTTCAACTAATGTTTGGGTCAAATATAAACAAACCCAACCACTGCTCTAGTTTACCCAACTTTGTAGAGTTGTGAAAAATAGATCAGTGTTGGTTGAACAGGTGGGTGACTGAGTGTAATCTAAGTAGATTAATCTCATCAGATCCAATAACAATAAATTAAAAGTCTTTATTTTTAATTTTTTTAATTATAAAAATATACAGTTATTAAAAATTATTATTAAAACTGGAATTGTATATTTATTAATTAAATGCAAAATTAGCTATTTAACCCAACTGCATACCTTTAAGTGTGATGGGTATATTTTTTGTCCAAAAACATTTCAATACCTTCATATGGGCTTTTCGCATTGAGCATGATAAAGTAATGCGAATGTAGATCTCTATAAAGTTTTTTGCACTGCGGGAGATAATTCGTTTTTTTGTGTTGATTTTTTTTTCTGTCACCCTGCGAAGAAACGTGCCATCCAATTAAAATCTGATAATAAACAATAATAATCACTCAGCCAAATTTGAATAATTAAAAAAATAGTAAATAAAATAAGAATAGTAAATAGAATAAATGTTCAAAATCGTGAAAAAACAGGCAGGATTGCAATCTACCTCAACTTGCTTGTGATTGTGTTAGGGGCGGGGCCATGCTTGTGGCTTCAGTGCATCATCGAGCCACGGTGTAAGCCCCACCCAAAATATAGTGAACACAGGAATGTGGAAAAACTGTTCAACGATGTAACTCCACAATTCAGTAGTTCAGTCTTTGTAACGTGTTTTAGCAATACATTTCTAACATTTTATAATGTGTTTCAAAACAATTCCCTGAAATGACTTACATGGACTTTAAAGTGCACCTATTTAATTGCTAAAAAAACGTTATTTTGTGTATTTGGTATAATACAATGTGTTTGCATGGTTTATGGTTAAAAAAAAACACATTATTTTCCACATACTATACATTTTGTAGCTCCAGATATCCCTGTATTGCTGAAATGCACTGATTTTCTTCAAATCTGAAAAGCTCTGTGTCACTGATTGGCCAGCTTATCTGCACGTTGTGATTGGCCTGTCAGCTGGAAATGTGATGCTCCTTACCTTTTAAGAAAGATACGCTCACAGTTCAATGCTGACAGGAGTTAACTTACAGGCTGTGAGTCTGAAGCGGGAGGAATTATGATAATGTCGGTCTTTACTACATCACCAATCCCAGGAAGTAAATTGTTGCCTACAATCCATGTGTTTGTTGTAGTCCAAGAGATTTACGTTCTTGCGTCATTGTTTACTTTGGGGTTTGTACCTTTTGCATATTATTAACATGTACTTATACACACCTACACACCAAAGGAAATGTAAAATCATGAATCAGACGAATGGTGCTCTTTTTACAGTCACTAGTTGTCTCTCAATGTCAAGGAAGGATCCTCAGAAGCCAGAATTTCGAGGATGCTACATCATCGAGATCCATCGAAGGACTGTTCCAATGTCGAGGATCCTCGGAATTTCAACGAAGGAGTCCCAGAAATATCCCATATACAGGAAAGGATGCATATGTGTAGCCTTTGCGCTCTGAAATCACCCACAATCCTATGCGCGCAGCGCCTAAAGCACACCTTTTCACTGACGTAATGATGCAATAACGTGCCTTGCCAGCCTGTTTCATTTATGTGTTTTCCGAATGCTTAAGATGAGCCTCGCCTAGCCTCTGAAGGAAGTGACTTGTAAGGACCAGTCCTGCTAAGGAAGTATCCTTGACATTGAGAAACACCTTGGCCGTCAATGAAATATGTGCTTTCGGCGCTGCGCGCATAGGATTGGGGGTGATTTCAGTGCGCGAAGAGCGCGAAGGATACAAATATGTCCATTTTGTAGATTTTGAGATTTTTCTTTTTCTTTTCTCATTGAATGTCCAGGTTCATTTCCGTATACAGTATGCTTCGCGTATCTAAATGGCCAATGAAAAGTTGTGAAATCATGTCATCTGATTTTCACGTATATTCATTTGGTTTCAAAGCTGTCAATGACGCCGCGTATCTCCCGCCCTGTGGAAGCATCTCACCAGTCTCGTGAAATTTCATCGAAGCTCAGCACTGGATAGCCGAATAAACATAGCCTGGTGAGACAATGACTTTCCTTCATCGAGGTAAACGTTTCCCCCCTGACGCCAGACGTACGTCTAGGAGTAACAAAATTATGGTAGGACTGTGCAAACAAAGTATCTGTCTAGCATTATCATGTCAGTGTATTGATTCATTATCCCTTCATAGTTTGCAAGAGACATTTAATAAGTGTATAATTAATATTAAATAAACTAAGCGTATTTAATAAACTAAGACATAGGCTATTTAATAAACTGAGCGTATTCATCTGTCAATATGAAACCCGACTTGGCCATTCTAATTAATGATCGGAAGAACGCCACCATTACTGTAAAATATGCACGTATGTCCATTTAAACTCAATTTTGGTCAAATGTGGATTATATCATTACACTGGCAAGAATATGATTACATGTAAAGACGCCGTACCAAGTATGACAACGCTACATTCAACTACTTTTGAAATACGGTGTTTTTTCACTTGCTAAAAAATAACCGTTTTGGACATACCTGAGTTTCATCGGGCAGCGACGATATGCATCCTTTCCTGTATATGGGATATTTCTCAAATGAAGGACTCAGTCCTTGGCTGAAATTCCTCGAAATTGGAAAAGTCCTTTGACGGACGTCGATGACGTAGCATCCTCGAAATTCTGGCTAGGATCCTTCCTTGACATTGACGCTGCGTCCGAAAACTCAAGGCAGTGACTCGTTGCCTCGCTGCCTCATGAGGAAATGACTTCGGAGGCATGAAGGCAGCTCAGAGAAAGACTTTCGGACACACTTCAAAGGCAGCGTGTTTGAAATTCAAACAGAGAGCGTCTTTGTGATAACTAATCACATATTTGAAAACTACAACACTAATTTCTCGATAGAAATGCAATTAAAAGGTGTAAAAAGTGAAAATTTACCTTTATTTACACTAAATTGGTGGTCCAGTCGCGTCCTTGGCCGCCATTTTATTTTTTCGAACTCGACCGGGCTCGACCAATCACATTCTTAATGTACGTCCACGCATAGGTATCTCAGGAGACAGGAAGTAAACCAAACATTGAATTCGGACATGCCTTGATGCCTTCCTGCCTTGGAAAGCTGCCTCAGAAGGCAGCAATTTAGAGTTTTCGGACGCAGCCTGAGAGACGGCTCCAAACATTTAAGGGATTCTTCTTCTCTGTGAATAAAGCCATAGGTCACCCAGCTGATTGGTGAGTGGCGCAACCTAGTGGGCAGGAGCAAAATACATTGTTGGTCAGCAACACCTATCTGAGAAGCGTGAATTAGCACAACTAGATCAGTCGTTTTGTGCTCTGTGTAAAAACTTGCACATTGACGTTTGTAGAGCATTGTGTTAGCAACACAAAAGCCATGGGTTCGATGCCAGGATCACACATACAGTACTAAAAAAAGTGTTGCTTTTTTACAATTGCATTAAATGCGAATGTAATATAGAAGCCCTATTCGGACGGGATTAGTTTACAGGGGGACCTCTGAGAAAACTGTGCTCCTCAGAGGTCCTCTGTGTTTTTAATCTCGTCCGAATCGGCCATGTCTGTGTTTTTCTCTGACGACCTCCGTAAGAATTCCAGAGCAATTTACCTACTGTTTTTCGCCGAACTCAGAGGTCCTCTGAGAAATTGTATCCCGTCCGGATGCAAATGTCTGTGTTTGCTCGCAATATCTTTTGAAAACGCGGTTCATTTCGTGTTTTGGCCAACGTGATCTGCCGTAAGGTCTTACTAATGTGCGTATATTGTATTTCCTGAGTCCTCTTCATTCAGATATGGATGTTTTAACGCATTCGGCAAAATAAAATAATTAAATCAAGACGAGCTGAATGTCAAACACTGTTAAGACTGGCCACTGTAATATCATTAACGTTATAAGAAACTCCGTTCAAAGTTGTTCAACTCCGGAATGGTAATGTTAATTAATAAAGATAATAAATTGTTCTTAATCATTATTTCTTCATTTCTTTGGGTTTATTATAAGCAGACAGTTATATAAAACACGTAGGCTAACGTAACTTTAGTAGGATTTGTATATTTTATTTTGATTTGTCAAAATTAAATTAATAAATTACATTCTCTCATAATTTTACATTTAAAGCAAAATATTAAACATTACAAACACGCGTATCCAGAGCACGTGCTCTTCTGCAACGCCCAAATGCATGAAACAGACACTCCCATCTCTGGAATAGCCTGCATCATTTTAATCCCGTCCGAATCGGTACATAAAAACACAGACGTCCTGGGGGACACGTTGAAACTCAAGCGTTGTTTGGAAAACTAATCCCGTCCGAATAGTACCTCATTTGTACCTAACTGCTTAAAGATTAATGCAGTACATTTTGGTTTTCCTGCAGATAAACAAAACATTAATCTCAAACACATCTAACTATTCCAACCGTTAACTTCAAACATGAGTAGTAACATCAATAGTAGCATCAATTTTTATTTTATTTATTTTGAGGCATATACTGGATGGTGGGAGGGTATGAATGAATTGGCTAATTTGGCAACTTTAACATTGGTCCCACAGGCCTGATAGATTTTTGCTGAGGCATGTTTTCCACGTGCGGAGCCCCTGGGCCGTCTCGGTGTATCAGTGCATGACTGTAATGGCGGCAACAGAAATGTGCAACAGCGCATCCAGGCTGAGAGAAAATCAATGCGGACCTGCCGCATGGGTTAAGAGAAATTCTCAGATATGTATCCCGGTGAAATATTATTTCTCCTCCTTCCTCTTTCTTTCCTGTTAGAGTGATCATAAAACTGCGTGCCCTCTTTACAGTATTGATCAGTCAATAAAGAGCTTCTCCGACCAAATGCTGAGTACATCATCAGGTCATAAGTACATTTTAGCGGAAATAAAAGCTTTCCACACCGAGGCTGGATGCACGTGGCATTTTTTGCATTTACTGCAATCTGTACTTAAGTTTCAGGTCATGGCATAGCGTACGAAACCTCAAAAACGGTTTGGCGCTGGAAATGGAAAAATGTTTAATTATTCTACGCTGTCTTAGGATTTGCATTAATAAACAGTTAATGAGTTTTGTTTTCCAGACTGTAATGGATTCATATTAATATTAATGAATGAAAAGCTGACCAACCGCTTGGCTTTTAGACGTATTCATCATTTGAATTTGCTTGTTTTCAGACTTTACATCACGAAAGCCATATTTAATTTGAGTAAATGAGGCGATCTCTGTTTGGTCATGAAAAGCATCAAAGTAAATGTGAAACTGATGTGATGTATTGTGCTTTGATAGAGATGTTCAGGCTTGCCAAAGGGCCCTCAACTCCTACTGAGACCCTGAATGACTTTCTTCCAGCGTTTGGATATTAGTTAGGGGGGAGACAGTGTTCCACTTTAAGGAGGTGCTTATTTACATGGCCGACACACTGGGATCACTTTCAAAGCCACTGATAATGAGACGGCTTCACTGAGGAGGGAGGCCGGCCGCTGCATGCGTTGCAGGGGACGACCAGGGGATGCGCTGAATTATGAATGAGGTTTCTGCACCAGAAATGTGACAGTTAGCTTTAATTCCCCGTTTAGCTGGAATGGGCTTAGATAAGACTGTGCTAACTAATCAATACATTTCTGCCGCAAATGATCCAAGCTCCTGTGCGCCTCAGACGGACACAAAACACCCGCTCAGATTTTTGCTGTATATGCATTTTTGGTTTAGAAGTTTGGGGGCCATTCACATCATGAATATAGATTTTCTTGAACTTTAGCTGATCCCAAACGGTATAAAAATAAAGGAAACACAAAAAAGTGACTATTAGCGTAGGTTAAATAAAAATTGGACACCTGTTTGTTATAAATAGCAATGCGATCAACATATGGTAATGCCAGATATGAATGTGATCTTATGTCCATGTGCATTTGTCTTTGAAGTGTGTATTAATTTTTTACAATGTGGACAGACACTACAAAGTGCTGCAAACAGGCGTGTGCCGTGTTTACATAATAGTATTACATCAAAGGGTTTGCTGTTATTACGTTGTATTTGCTTGCACAAACAGTCGTGTCGAATTATTTGTAAGGATCGGTACAAATTATGCGTTTGTAGAATAAGGAGTTGCACTTAATTCTTACCCGAGCCCCAAATCTAATTTACCATCTTTTAAAGTGACAATGAAAATGCATTAGATATATTGCTTATTTGCTGACAATTTAATGAATACCCAGTAGAGTCCTGATTTAGCTGGCGTTATAAATATTAAAATGTGTATAAATATTGCACAAACTGTTTGGTTGCCAGAGCGCTAACAGCGAATGCTTAGCATCACACTGTCTGTCAGCACAACAGGTACAGTTAATGTGACGATCCACGGACTTTTATGATGATATCAAGTTAGGGAGTCTCAGGCAGGTCAATGTTCCTGTTGCTATAAGTTGGTTTAAATAAATTTGTGCTAAATGCGTAAATGTGACCCTGAACCACCAAACAACTCATAAGTGTCAATGTTTATAAATATCATCTGAAAACTAAACACATAAGCTTTCCTTTGATATATGGTTTATTAGGATGGGACAATAATTGGCAAACTATTTGAAAAATCTAAATATTTAGAAAATGGGCTTTAAAGTAGCAAATCAAGTCCTTAGCACTGCATCCACTCACAAAAGCAAATGTTTTGATATATTTAGAGTATCTTTACTTAATATACTAATGATTTTCGACATAAAAGAAAAATACATTTTTGACCCAATGTATTGTTGGCTATTGCTACAAATATACCTGTGTCAAATATACCGATATTAAAATCTTCTGAAAGCTCATATCTGAATGTTTGGAAGAAAAATGCAATTGCTCCAACATATTAATTTCCTTCTTTACAAAATGTATTCAAAATGTTTTTGTAATGGTTGATTTGGACTGAATAAGGAAGAAAAATAAGAGGCAAAAATAGAAGGGAACTCCAATACTGTTTAAAAAATCATCAGACTTCAAGAGCTACTTTTTTACGTATTCAAATCTAATCTGACTCATTTAAAGATGCTAAAATATTTATTGTGATTTTGTGAACTTTGCTTGTTTTCTCTATCATTTTTGGGTTACTTTAGGTACTCTGGTTTCCTCCCATAGCCCAAGGCCATGCAGGTTATGCCGAGTTCAGACTGCACGATTTTAGCCCTGATTTTGACTCGCCGACAGGTTTTGAGAAATCGCAGACAAATGCCTGAAATCACAGGCTAATCGGTGCCCGTGCATGCGAGTGACAATCACACAGTGAATTATCAAACACGCGATCTCAGAGACTCATCGACGAGTAGTGGCATGCTAGATATCTGGACCTGTCCGCGATTCAAAATTATGCCGTGTGAAATGTGTTTTGACTGAAAATAACATCGGCTATGACCTACAGCCAATAAGAGGGCAACTGGAAGTTCGGGGATGAGTCTCCCCAACCATTTTCTCCTTCTTAACCTTCTATTTTTACTTTTTGCAGCAAATGAGCGCACATGCAAATTGTATGGCAAGCTTCTTGCGAGCTACCATTTTTAATAATAACCCCAGTCTCACATGAGAACTCCGGTATTGCATGCATGACCTCGCCTATGGTAAGGTCATGCAGTGTGGAGCCCCCCTGTCACCTATCCGTCGTGCAGTGTCAACACAGCAGCGATTGAACGCTACCCCAGATAGTCACGAAATGAAAAGATCTATGACTCGACTACTATTCGTGCAGTCTGAACTCGACGTGAACTTGATGCCAAATTGTAGAGAGCTTTAGCTACAAAAAGCAGACTTCTGCTAAGACTGAATAGATTCTAGATTGTTCTAGATTAATAGAGTATATTATTTTTGATAACATGCAAAATAAATAACAAGTAGATTATCTTAATTCAAATCATAGCTCTATCATAGAGTTCAGTTTAGCCACTAGCCAAACTAATAAACAAACGAGAACGGAAGTGAGCTTCGGGCCCGCCATGTAACCGCATGTTTGTCCAGTGATGTCTATTCGGTTGTTAAGTCTGAAGTCATGCGCTACGTCCAGGTCCAACCACTCACAGATGTCATAGAGAAATAACAAAAAAATCACGGCTATAATACACTTGTATCATAATGAGAAACTACCCAAAACACCCGATCCTAATTTTTATTTTCATAACAAAATTTGAGATGACCAGACATGGATTTATGGACGTGGATTTTTTATGAATTATTACAGTGCATTGAAAATGCGCTGTACTGTTCTTACTGGGCTTTTTATTATTATTATTATTATTCTTCCAACCAAATTTCCGCAATTAATACGGCTCGAACCGCTTAACTTAGAAACTTCATTCAAACTCTCAAACGTGCGGACTATTCGGGAATAGTGTGCTATGACTTTTATAAGCGATCGGGGGTACGGTCTTCGCCCCAGGGGCGAAAAAGCAGCCGAAAAATCCCATTGACTTAACATGGAGACAAACTTTGACGAGTCGTAGCTCAGACCTAGAATTTCACAGAAACTTGTGACTTGCCACATTTGAAGAGGCTGGCAGGCTCTGTAAGAACATACCTCACAATGGGGTGTAAGTTGTACCCCTGGGGTGTAAGAGGCCCCCAAATTTCCCCATAGACTTATAATGGGGCAGGAATCATGCCCATATAAGGAAATAAAAACGTCCCAGATGGGATATCTTTGCAGCGCAGTGTCGTAGAGACATGGGGGTGGGCTCATTTTACTCAGGCATCCAATCAGTCCCTTAGGATCCTTATTGAGCTATTAAGCCACGCCCCTAGCAACCATTTTGGGCACCCTAGCAACATTTCCCATAGACTGCCATTATAAAATGCCCAGATGGATATCTTTGCAGCACAGTGTCACAGAGACATGGGGGTGGGCTCATTTTACTCAGGCATCCAATCTGTCTCTCACCATCCTTATTGAGGTATTAAGCCACGCCCCTAGCAACCAAATATGAGCAGCCTAGCAATATAATAAACAAAGCCTTATATCTCTGGATCCGAACATCATAGAGACATGGGGGTTGGGTCTTTGGGTAATATTAGCTTCATGCTAGCTTCATGCTAAGTCATACTAGCTTCATGCTAGTTTCATGCTAGCTTTATGCTAATTTCATAATAAATCTTGCTAACTTGATGCTAAATCATGCTAACTTCATGTTAAATCTTGTTAGCTTCACGCTAAATCATGCTAGCTTCATGCTAATCATGCTAACATCATCTTAATCATGCTAGCATCATGTTAATTTCATGCTAAATTCATGCTAACTTCATGGTAATCATGCTAACATCATGCTAGCTTTATGCAAATTATGCTAGCTTCATGCTAATCATACTAACATCATGCTAGCTTCATGCTAACATCATGCTAGCTTCATGCTAATCATGCTAACTTCATGCTAATCATGCTAACAGTATGTTAATCATACTAGCTTCATGCTAATCATGCTAGCATCATGCTAGCTTCGTGCTAATTATGCTATCATCATGCTAGCTTCGTGCTAATCATGCTAGCATCATGCTAGCTTCGTGCTAATCATGCTAGCATCATGCTAGCTTCGTGCTAATCATGCTAACATCATGCTAGCTTCGTGCTAATCATGCTAGCATCATGCTAGCTTCGTGCTAATCATGCTAGCTTCGTGCTAATCATGCTAGCTTCATGCTACCTTCGTGTTAATCATGCTAGTTTCGTGCTAATCATGCTAGCATCATGCTAGCTTCGTGCTAATTATGCTAGCATCATGCTAGCTTTAATACTAATCATGCTAGCATCATGTTAGCTTCATGCTAATCATGGTAGCTTCATGCTAACTTCGTGCTAATTATGCTAGCATCATGCTAGCTTTAATGCTAGCTTCGTGCTAATCATGCTAGCATTATGTTAGCTTCGTGCTAATCATGCTAACATCATGCTAGCTTCATGCTACCTTCGTGTTAATCATGCTAGCTTCGTGCTAATCATGCTAGCATCATGCTAGCTTCGTGCTAATTATGCTAGCATCATGCTAGCTTTAATACTAATCATGCTAGCATCATGTTAGCTTCATGCTAATCATGGTAGCTTCATGCTAACTTCGTGCTAATTATGCTAGCATCATGCTAGCTTTAATACTAATCATGCTAGCATCATGTTAGCTTCATGCTAATCATGGTAGCTTCATGCTAGCTTCGTGCTAATCATGCTAGCATTATGTTAGCTTCGTGCTAATCATGCTAACATCATGCTAGCTTCATGCTAATCATGCTAACATCATGCTAGCTTCATGCTAATCATGCTAACATCATGCTAGCTTCATGCTAATCATGCTAGCTTCATGCTAATCATGCTAGCTTCATGCTAGCTTCATGCTAATCATGCTAGCATCATGCTAGCTTCATGCTAATCATGCTAGCATCATGTTAGCTTCATGCTAATCATGCTAGCTTCATGCTAATCATGCTAGCATCATGCTAGCTTCGTGCTAATCATGCTAGCATCATGCTAGCTTCGTGCTAATCATGCTAGCTTCACGCTAGCTTCATGCTAATCATGCTAGCATCATGCTAGCTTCATGTTAAGCATGCTAGCTTCACGCTAGCTTCATGCTAATCATGCTAGCATCATGCTAGCTTCATGCTAATCATGCTAGCATCATGCTAGCATCATGCTAATCATGCTAACATCATGCTAGCTTTGTGCTAATCATGTTAACATCATGCTAGCTTCGTGCTAATCATGCTAGCTTCATGCTAGCTTCGTGCTAATCATGCTAGCATCATGGTAGCTTCATGTTAATCATGCTAGCATCATGCTAGCTTCATGCTAATCATTCTAGCATCATGCTAGCTTAATGCTAATCATGCTAACATCATGCTAGCTTCATGTTAATCATGCTAGCATCATGCTAACTTCATGCTAATCATGCTAGCATCATGCTAGCTTCATGCTAATCATGCTAGCTTCATGCTAATCATGCTAGCTTCATGCTAGCTTCATGCTAGCTTCATGCTTATCATGCTAGCTTCATGCTAGCTTCATGCTAATCATGTTAGCATCATGCTAGCTTCATGCTAATCATGCTAGCATCATGTTAACTTCATGCTAAATCTTACTAGCTTCATGTTAGCTTAATGCTAAATCGTGCTAACATCATGTTAAATCATGCTAGCTTCATGCTAGCTTCATGCTAAATCATGCTAAATCATGTTAACGTCATGTTAGCTTCATGTTAAATCATGTTAGCTTCATGATAAATCATGCTAGCTTCATGATAAATCATGTTAACTTCATGGTAAATCATGTTACCTCATGCTAGCTTCATATTTCATCATGATAACTTTTTTAAATCATGCTAGCTTCACACTAAAACATGTCAACAGCCAGGTAAACTACTAGACTAAGTTTCTTTTACATTTCTGTCAATCAACTTTTTTGCATTTTCATGCACTGGTAATTCCTTGGGAATTGCATTTCTAGTTATTATATTGCTGTCTTTGATTCTAGGAGCCTGAGACTGCAGTTAACACGTGAGTTTATAAAATTTTTGCTCATAAACGGCTGTCAAATAATATCCTCTGTTGAAATATGTTGAGGTTTGGACCCGGAAACAGTATTTCTTACGTCAACACTTAACAACTGGATAAACGGTTTCATCGGACGCACATGCGGTGACGTCATTTTGGGTCTGGTCTGAACTTTACTTCCTGTTTGTTTTTTATGGTCTAACTAGCTGCTAAACTGAACTCTTGAACAAAAACCTAAACGAAAACAACAAATGTTTTGGTTTTATCTACGTGTTGTTTATTTTGCTTGTTATATAAATAAACTAGTTTAAAAGGACGTTGTTGTTATTTCTTCTTAGCGGACTTTACCGGAAGTTACGTGTTGACCACGAAAGCTGCTTGTTTATGATGTTACTGCTGAAACCATCTATAGATTTATAACTTGTGTGTAGATTTACCAGTTCTTCTCATAAATAAAAAATAGTTTCGTTGCAAAATGAGATAACTCACAGGTTTTTTGTCTCAGAAATCTCTTTTTTTGGTTGTGCATTCCAATTAATATCAATTCAACTGCAGTTGGTTTGTTTTTAACCCTCCTTAACTTAAAAAATACAGCTAAGTAGCACAATAAAACACAATAATAACATGATAACATAATAATAATAAACATGTTTTTAACAAAAATATTAAATACGGATTTATCTCGTTTTGCAACTAAACTCTTCATATATAGCCATAAATGCTAGAATGGCATTAAGAAATGAATAAACACACAAACTAGTATTCCAAAACGTGGTAAAAATCGTAAGAATATGTACGTGACCCTAAACTTTATTGTATAAGCTTTTTCACCACATTAGAGAAGTGTCATTTTGTTATTCGTGTTTAAGTTAACCAAAAATGTACATGAACTGCATACTGTATGTGTCTGTACATGTGTCTACTCTACGTAATTTATCTTCTTTTTAGAAAATCTTGAAGTCTGGTTTATTTTAGTATGGTGTAAAAAGGCTAAAAAGCATTCTTCATAGTTAAACATGCAAAGGCTTTTCTCTGACCTTGGCTCCATCGGCCGAGCTTTTGCGTTATGTTGTGTTGGGTGAAAGAAGAACTTCATCAAATCTCCACTGACTTGTGTGAAATTTAAATGCGCTCCTGCAGGAGAGATGAAGCGTACTGCCTTTCACAGAGATGAGTGATGCGGTACCCTGCGCTCTAACGGGACGCCGATCGATCCCTGCAAACCTTGTCTTTATGAAAGGCATATGAGAAGAAAAAATCACCCTAATAAACATCTCTTTAACTTAGCTTGCTTACAACAAAGCTTCCCTTTCTGTCAGTCCGAGCTGCCTTAGAAAAAAGATGCTCATGTGATCAATTATGGATGGACTGTCTCTTACCCCTGGAGCTGGCAACACATTAGGTAATGCAGGAGCTCAATTTAACTAGATGGGCTTGTTAATGTGTCCCGCTGGGAAAGGCCGGCAGTTCCTTTGAGTTTCCTCTGGAAAGTAATGTTTGGAGATTGTAGATAAAAGAGCGCTTAGAGTTGGCACAGGGGTCCGTAGAGAGGGTCACCTTTTCTTGAATACAAGTGGACATTGAGCATAAACACAATAAAGGACATTGGTTGTACTTTAAATAGGTTTTAAATTGCTCGTGGTCATCGTGTTTCAATTAAAGATGTCCATGTTTGGTTTTTCCAAGTATGTGGTTCAATTTATTCATTGTTACTCTTCAACTTGAAACAGAAAGTAGCTACCGCAGGGTCTATTAATAATGCAAAATGTGTGTTGCTTACTTTTGCGATATATTAAATCAAACACGCCTGAAAGGTAATTGTTGTATGTGGCACTGAAGACTGCCCACATTCAACTAGAAATCGAAATCAGAACCTTTTATTATCTTCTTGATCTTGCAAGATAAGTAGTGACCTGTGCATATTTAGTCTTCAGCATTAAGAAATGCATCCCCCCGCCATGGCCTTTTTAAGAAACTAAAAGCTCTCAAGAAGTGGTCTGAGAAACATCTGATGGAATGAAAGTGTTCTTTGCAAGCTCACTTTAATGCAGGCTACGGTTTGTGCCCTTGGCTCTAATGTGGCCCACGCCACTCTTTACATTACATGTCGTATGCAAAAACTAAAAGAAAGAGATTGAAAGAGTGGAAGCTGGTCTAAGCTTTTTAATCTGACCTATTCCTCAAGAGCCGGACCTGAGCAGTAATTGCAGACAATGGAAGAGAGGTGGCAGGTGTGACTGTCAGCTTCAATCAAACCCTCATGCCCAAAACCCATGATCTTTCGGCAGCTGAAAAGTGAGAAAATAGAGCGGTCCCTCTCTCGCCCGGTCCATTTCCTCTCACTCCTCCTTTGCTTTTCCCTTGACTCTGTCCTCACTTTTCTCTTTGCTACCTAGCCTGAGCTCTTTCACCCCTTCCACACCTGTCGACTCGATTATGGAAATGAGCATTTGTGACAGAGCCCTAAAAAGCAGATTAGTAGGAGGAAAGCCTTTTTATTTTGACATGGCTATTCCTCTGGGGGACCAAAGGGGGAAATTTGCACATCATGTGGTGTTGGTACCTTATGTTTGCTTAGTCTGGTAAGGAGGAAAGGCTGGTTGTGAATGTTTTAGTGGTTTAATTTTCTAAGGAGTGAGGGGGAAGAGTGTGGGACTCTGCGCTACAGGACGTCCCAGCAATAGCCTACTGTGTATACAATTATTAGTTTAAAAGTGTTACTATATCTTTACTAATATTCTTATATTTTAGAATAATGGTTAACCTATCATGTCATTATGGGAATAATCCTGTCACAAAAAAAAAATAAACAAAAATGATCTTACATTTTTATGGTCTTGAATGTTTGGCAAAAATTTCAAAAATGTACTCTTGGCATTTTGTCACTCAGCTTCTTGACATCTCATCTTGTGATGCCTTTTAAAAAAAAACTGAAGAATTTTACATCTATTCTGAGCTTAATTCTGATCTATTCTGTCTTAGCATAAGTTACTTATTCACAGAGCTAATTTCAAACTTTTCAAATTATAAAACATTTCAGTCAAGTCACCCCAAAACTCTTGAACAGTAGTCTGTATAGCAGTGGTTTTCAACATGGTGCCCACAGGTTGCCAGGCAAAGCACATTATATTAAACGCCTCAACTTTAATATTTACTCATTACATATTTTTTATTTTAGCTTGGCTTCTTTTATGTATGGTAACATTTTAAACAACGATAAAACATATCAACAAGTAAAATAAAATAGAGGTTTAGGTAGAAAAAGGTTTAAGTAGACAATATAAAAAAGTAGCTTACCAGAATTGTTTTATCCATTGTGGTAGCCCTTGCTCGCAAAAATGGTTGGAGACCCATGGTGTATAAGCAATGCATTGCTTTTGAAACAAATCTCTTTAAATGATACAACAAGTGTCAAATACACTTTTAATGAGAAACAATAGTGTTAACAAAATGTTTCCTTTGCGTTTATAAAATATTTCACATTTTCAAAAGACAACACTGTCAAAAAGAGGCGCATTTACACGGATCCGATAAGACGACTAAATTTGCTTTAATAACTATGCCAGACCAGTAGATGGCGATGTTACTTTGTAAACCATACATGCCTGCTGACATATGCATTCTTCTACAATGTGATTTAATACAAACAATCAATATGGCGAAAGAATTAAGCAGTTTTGTTTAGGCGGACAATGAGGTAGGTTTATTACTACAATGACCCTGGACTATAAAGCATCAACATTTAGTAAACGTTTTGCTGTTTTTTCTGCTGCTTTGATTTTACAAACGTACAGACCGAATTAATACATGCACAAAACAAAACTATTATGAGATATTCGCCTTTACATAGTTAACACGAATGACAAGGGCTACGTCCGAAACCCAAGGCAGCTGACCTGATTACTCAATGTCGCAATGACTTTAGGTGTTTTCGAGATCATCCGGCGCTGCGCAGACCGATCGGCGAGGTTTGCCGCTTCGCTTGCAGTCGAGGGAGGAACTGAAGACGGAGCCGTCAAGCCGGACACCTTGCCGTAGTGACGTGTGCGCCGTGTTTCCTTGTTTTTAATCGCAAATGAAGATGCTGAATTTGATAAAACAAACCTTTTAATAAAAAGTTGCAACCAGAAACATTTTATATCGAATATTTTAATTGCTGCTTATACTGTATAGCCTACCCGAAAATAACGGGAAACAAGCCTATATAATTAAAATACCAATAGAGTTTGTTATTGTCATTTTTATTTTATTACACGACACAATATAACATATTTTAGCATATTAAAGTGTTTTTTCTTGTTTTAAAACATTAATTTATAATGTTTATTAGTGGAACTAAAGGTTGGATTAAACGCACGTGATCGTTGTCATCAGGGAGGCGACCAATCACGTAACGTTAAAACGTAATTCTGGGGCACGTTCAATCTCACACCGGTGCACAACGTTTTGCTACGGTTTCCGGGTTGAACGACATGTTTCCTGGAAACGGTGTGCAACGGAATGCAACAGGTTTTAGAAGCGTTTTCTCTTGTTTGGTGGGTGTGTCAGAAATGTCAGCCCAATCAGCGGCAAGATGTATAAAACCACGCGATAGTAAAGAGACAGCTCTCTCAATGGGTTCAAGTTGGAATGTTGTCTTTCATTCTGGACGGCAAGGTCAGTGACTGTAACATCGAGGGTATTTTACAGTATTAAACACACATTTATAACGATTTCATCAGGCTTCAGAAACATTTAAAAAAGAACACAAAGCATGGCCTCTCAGCTACCGTAGTTGCAACTCTTGCGTCATCACAACAGGGTGTTCAATGCATCACCGTTTCAGTTTAATAAACGTTGTGCAACGTTTTGTCGGGGCTGAACGCAGCCCTGTTTGAAATATAAACAGAGAGCGCCTTTGTGATAACTAATCCCATATTTGAAAACTACAATACTATTTTTTATTATGCTAGAAATGCAATCAAAACGTGTGAAATGTGAAAATTTAACCTTATTTACACTAAATTTGTGATCCAGTCACTTTCTTTGCCGCCATTTTTTCCCCAAACTCGATCATGCTCGATCTAATCACATTCCCCGTGCAGACTCACCCATAGAATTGTGGGACAAGACGATGAAGGTATCTCAGGAGTCAGGAAGTAAAGAAAACATTGAATTTGGATGTGCCTTAATGCCTTCCTGTCTCAATGCGACCTATAGAGCGGGAACGTAAACTGCACGTCCTGCTTTGCGGGGTTCTGCATTAACGCTAATAATGTTGTAAGAAAGAATATTTGAATCTCAAAATTAAAAATCGAATGTCAACCCATCAAACAAATATTTGAATAATCAAATATTCTGGTATTCTAGCCCTAAAATTACCCCCATAGTTCCTCTTAATTCATGAGATGGGGATTAAGCTGAAGCTAAACTTACAGTATAAAGGCAAAAGAATGACAAGATTTGTCATTGAGTTAAAGTCTTTAGGTCTATATTATATAAAGCTATTATTTTTCTGAAAGATTTGGAGGCTGTTTAACCCTGGGATACTGAGGGACCATCTGAACATCTGTGGCCTGAGTTCTGGCCCTCTTCAGCATCATCTGGTGACTTTGTGAAGCAGCCTCATGGCAGGAGGGCTCTGATCCACTGGTGACTGCATACTGTGCATCAAACACACAGTTTAGCTCTGACCTCATCATGCTGGTAAGGAAATGCCACCATGCAAAATGATTTGCACCCAAATAATGAATGTGTGTTAATCAGTGAGATATTGACCTTGATGGAGATGGATTAAAACAAATATAAAGCAAATACATTACACATCTAAAACAGAATCAGATTTTTTTTTTATTGCTTTCTGTCCTGTTGAATCTCTTTTCTTCACAGGTGTCACAGGATCAGTCCGGAGGGGTTTAGATGTTGGATTAGCCAGGCTGATCATGTCTGGTGCTTTGCTGAGCTACATGTGGAGGAAAGAGAGCATTGTGTAGAATATTTTATTTTTCTGCCGAGAAAGCCAGAAGGTCAATATCTCATGTCTTTGAAGATATGGAGATGGAGTTGGTGTTTTTCTGGATTTGGCAAAGTTGCTGGTAAGTTACCTGAAAATACAGTAAAAGCAAAACTTTAATTACAAACAAATAAAAAGAAAAATGTATTTGTTAATGTAGTAAATATTTATTTGCTATAAAAAGTACTGGAAATAATAGATGCCAGGACTTCACAGGTGATGCAACATACTGTATGTTGTTGTAAAAGGAACTACTTTGAATTTGACTCAATGTTTCTGATCTTGGACTGTGCTTGCTGTATTTTTCTATCTGTAACAAAATTTTAAAAGGCAACACAATCTCTTGTCACTACTAAAGCCAAAATTTGTTTAGAAAAACTAAAGTCTTTTACAATTTGCTCCATTTATCAGCAGATTTATTCGAAAGATTGCTCTTTTTTGCAATAAAACTGTATATTTTACCTGCCGCTGAGTGACTGATTGACTCATGGGTTCATGCAGTTTTTTGGTGACAAATCTTATATTGACACCTATTTTGAGAAAATGCTTTGAAATTTTTCAAAAACTTAACCCTATATATTGTGGGCAAATTTACTACCCTTTTGGGTTGTTCGTGTACAAAAAAAAAACCCCACTAAATTAAACGGCTGTAAAAAAGTAAATTTTTCCCAAATAATTATTTTCATAAATCTGTTAATTAATCTCAGTACTACTACTTTACATTTATATAGCGCTTTTCTTAGTACTTTACATATGAACGGGGAATCTCCTCAACCACCACCAATGTGCAGCATCCACCTGGATGATGCGACAGCAGCCATATTGCGCCAGAACGCCCACCACACACCCACTTATTAGTGGAGAGGAGACCGAGTGATATAGCCAATTAGTATGAGGGATGATTAGTAGGCCAATGGGCAAGTTTGGCCAGGATACACCCCAACTCTTTTTCGAAATACATCCTGGGATTTTTAATGACCACAGAGAGTCAGGACCTCGGTTTAACGTCTCATTTGAAGGACTGTGCTTTTTTTGACAGTGTAGTGTCCCCGTCACTATACTGGGGTGTTAGGACCCACACAGACCACAGGGTGAGCACCTGCTGCTGATCTCACTAACACCTCTACCAGCAGAAACCTGGCTTTCCCAGGTGGTCTCCCATCCAAGTACTGACCAGGCTCAGCCCTGCTTAGCTTCAGTGGGCAAGCTGTCTTGGGCTACAGGGTGATATGGCTGCAGTACTGATCAAAACTAGCAAATGTTTACAAATTTTCCATGATTTTAACTCTTTATTTGCCAAGTTCATCAGTGGTGTCCCTGATTTGATGACAAAAACACACAAAATTACCGATTTTCAATATAAAAAGTGATTGTGGACTGGATTTTTTTTTACCTTTTTCAGTCTTGGGCTTGTCAAACATTGGTAAAAACATTGGTAAAACACATTGGTAAAAAACATGCATTTTTAGTTTTTGTGCAGGATCAGCTTTTATTTTTTCTCCCTAATTAGTTGTTCTCTGCTTTTTTGACCCATTGACTTCCATTATAACAACATTTTTTGATTGCAAAGCCATGACACCGTATTATCATGCATTGTTGATTGATGGTGTTTTTTCCTTTTGCTAAGAGGTAAAATTTGGCACCATTAACCCTTTAGTAGGCCTGTGCAAAAAACAGCTTGATTTCTGGCTTATACATTGAGTTATATGGAGTATAACAGCATATTAGTTGGTGGCTGGGGTTTGGGTTATGGGAAGGGAATAGAATATACAGTTTGTACAGCATAAAAACCATTACGTCTATGGAATGTGATCAACAGTAAAAATGACAAATTTTACTTCTTAGCAAAAGAAAGAACAGCCAACAATTAAGAATGCATGATAATAAGGTGTCATGGCTTTGCAATCAAAAAATGTCACTCAAAAAAACGAGCTTTCACTTTTGTAAAATTTTTATGTTGTGATAACTTAAAAAAAAATCAATTTAACAATGTGAACTTAATTTAATCTAGTTCATTCAACAAAAAGTGTGTCTTGTTAGCTTTACTTAACACATATTTGTTCAGCCAACATAAAATTGTTGCATAAAAGTAACAGATTAATAAAACCAACACAGTCTTGCATCTCATTGGCTGAGGATTTTGCAGTGTATTATGGTTAATTGTTTTTCTGGCAGAATTGTTGTACCGTCTTGCAGAAGTGTAGCACCATTAGAATGCAACATTGTGTTTCAAATATGTTTGTGATAAGTTTGATTTACTGTATTAAAAAAGGTTTATTTGATAAGTTGTACTTAGCAGCTGCACTTGGATTGATTCTGTGTTATGGACTTATCAAATCCTAATTAAAGGGGGTGAAGTTTATAAAATGGCATTTTTCAAAATTTTTGTCATTAATAATTAAATCTTATGTACAATTAACTCAATTTCTATTTGTTGACTCTACTAAGTTTTGTTGAGTTTACTTCAACATCTTTTGTAAAATGAACTAAATTATTGTTTGTTGAGAATACTTAAACAAATTACGTGGATCCTGTTGACATAATATTTTTAATTAAACCCAACATTTCATTTTTTTGAGTGTAATGAAAGTCAACAGGGCAAAAGCAGAAAATGAGGGAGAAAAAAACCTGATCCTGCACAAAAACTAAAATTGCATCAAAGCCAATGTTTTTACTAATCTTTGCCCAAGACTGTGAAAAAGGGAAAAAAAATCCAGTCCACAATCACTTTTTATATTGAAAATCTGTCAATGTGTGTGTTTTTCCAACCCAGTCTCACCCCATGGCGTCAATATTTGACGACACTTGACCATGCGTCAATATGTTGACGCGGAGGGTATACCTTTCGCGTCACTTTTTGACGAACTGGGGACTTCAATACTATCAGGTACGCGAAATTCTCTTTCCTATTTTCTTACCATTTTCTACCATTTTCGCGTCGGTTTAGGGTTAGATTTACATAATGACATCCCTACCCAAACCTATCCCTAACCCCAATGTCAGTTGACAACTGTTTAATTTCGCGTACCTAATAGTATTGAAGTCCCCAGTTCGTCAAAAAGTGACGCGAAAGGTATACCCTCCGCGTCAACATATTGACGCATGGTCAAGTGTCGTCAAATATTGACGCCATGGGTGTGAGACTGTGTTGGTTTTTCCACAAATCAATGACACCGCCTATGAACTTGGCAATTAAAGAGTTAAAATCATTTAAATGTTTTAAACATTTGGTAGTTTTGATCAGTACTGAGATTGATTAACTCTTTCCCTGCCAGCATTTAAAAAAAAAGTTGTCAGCCAGCGCCAGCATTTTTCATGATTTTCACAAAAGTTTAATGCCTTCCAGAAAATGTTCTTCTTTAAATATATAAAAAACAATATATCAGATGAAAGAACAGACCCTCTGCTTTCAAACAAAAAAACCCATTTCATTCTACCTTCATTAGTTCTCTTGTAATCACCTCTCAAACATGGGTAGGTTTCTTCAAAAACACCCAATTTTGAGCAAAAAGCTGAGATAATTAAATTTTTGCGAAGGACTTTTGATAGAGATCAGATGCAGAGCGATCTTTAAAACATACACTGAGTTCTTTCTTCTTCACGTGAGGCGCTACTTACAGGTTGTATAAGTTGCGGAAGTGCGCCACCTGGTGGATAAAAGGTTTTGCGGAAAGACGGAAAATCTCGTCATTGGCGGGGAAGCGTTTTCTCTTAATTGACGCAATATCTCGTCAATGGCGGTGAAAGAGTTAACAGATTTATGAAAAAAATTAAGAAAAAAATAATCTGATAATTTTTTACATCCGTTTAATTTAGTGTCCTTTTTGTACACGAACAACCCAAAAGGGTAGTCAATTTGAACAACCCACAAGGGTTAATCATGCATTAAAATGAATCGGTTCAAATGAGTCAAGTTCACGTATCAGACATTAGTAGAAATTGTGTGCTAATCCCAAAAACAACACAGAAAACATTCCTTGTTGGATAGGATTTATTTTCTGACCTTTCTTTTTATCAATTTTGTTTTGATGTATACACCATAGACTGTAAAAAAAGATATATACACGCAAGGCAGAGAGGCAGAGAGAGGAGAGATTGCGTTTACTTTGGAAACAAAGATTGTGTGCACGTGTGTGGCTCTCTCATCGTTCTCTCACCTGCAATAATTAACATCATCACTCATCACATTAAATTATCAAAAGAAGACTTTGACGGGACAAAAATTTTTTTGGCAGCTGACAAAAATTTTAAATGCAGGACAAACCCTGCAAAAAATTACATTTATAATAGCAATGAAATAAAACCTCGCAAGTCACATAATAAAATAAAATTGTATGAACTTTCAGCCACATAAAATGAGGGAGCGTGCCGGATTTGGGATTTAATTTGACACTCTTGGCCTAACATATCTAATGGTGTAAAACGTGTTCCCCTTACTGTATATTAAAATAAAGTAACGGAATACCAAAGTATAAATGTGGAAAGTGTAAAGTTTTAGCAGTGAAATTCGAACAGAAAAGTTAACACATCATTTTGCATGAAGCTGAAGTTTAACATGAATCATGAATCCTATAAAAGTGCATTAGGAGAAAGGTGGGGTGGGAGGGGAAGAGGTGCGACATGGCAGCTAATTTGCTGACATGGGGGCGATGGGGAGGTTGGCCTCTGATAATATTGTTTCTTGAAGTGGCGGCACAAGCTGTGAGAGGAACAAAAGTAACTGTGCCCCACAAATCCTGTAGCCAATTAGTCTGTATCAATAATTAATAAGCATTGTCTGTATGGGCCGCAGCAGATTGAGTTTCTCTGTGCCTGCCTAGATTGTTATGACAAGTAGTGACTACATAATGATATTAGCGATTAATAATTCAGCGCAAGCAGTGTTGCTTCAGGTGACAGGGCTGCTCGTGTCTTCTGTTCAGACCCCACATTGTGGGGTGGTCAAAAATTGTATGTGTGTTTATGGGATGTGAATGGATGAAGCAAACCAGTAAGCGGGCACAGAGTAGAAAGTCTGAAAGCAGTGCCAGTGGTCATTGTGACCAAGAAACTGTAGTTATTGGCATATTTTAAAAAAGTGATAATATTACTGCTCCTGCCCATGCTAATGGCTTTAGTACATCAAAGCTGTCTGTTCAGCCCACAGGGGGCAAATTTGGGACCTGCTTTGCTGAACCCACTTATGTGCTCCACTGTCAATGTGACAGATCGGTCTGTGGTTGGCGTCCCAATGGTGCATCTCCACATCTGGACAGTTTTTTGGCCGTTTCATAGTAGAAAATATGCTTTAAGTGCTCGAAAAGGTTCCCAAAGTGACAGCTCTTAGATCAGTTTTGCTTTGTGTGATGCAGTTAGGTTGGATCTGAAGGTCAGCGGTTGTAAATGTCAGATGGAGCATTTGATGGAGAGCATCTCTCTGGAAGTCTGCCGTCCTGTCAATCAAGTGGTGTTCTGTGTCTCTCTCTTTATACATGCTCTTCTCTAGCACTTGCTTGTTATATTCATACTGTATGTGGACATCACTGTTGGAGGAGGACAGAATGAGCTGATTATCTTAACATCACTGTAGGGGAGAAGTTGATGGGGGGCCCTAAGAGAGGGTCTGGTTTATTCCAAATTCTTTTTGCGGTTGTAGCAAGTATGAAAACCCAAAGTTTCTGCTTGACTAATTAGTTCATGGTGGAATCGCTCTTTGTTCGTTAGAATAAGCCCTTGGTTGTTTATCCCATTTAATCATTACAGTAAATCACAAAAAATGACATGTACATTTAACTTGGAGTTTCCAGGCAGATATGGTTTATTTGCCTATACAATCTATTTCTTTATAAATGAATTACTTCGTCTGATGTTTGTGTCAGGGGCTCTGATATTGTCTGATTGACGTTTAACCCACTCCATTATTACACAGGGGGTGATCAATAAATAAATGAGTCATCAATGTGAATTAATTGCTTGGTGATACATTATTAATCTTCAGAGTTCATCTACTGTATGTAGAGAGGAGATCCCCAGTGCTGTTTACGAAGTTCAGAGAAGAGCTTGGGAAATTGAAATATTTCCTTAAAACAAGTTGTTAGAAGACTTTTATGCTTTCAGGTAGCTTGCAGATGATCTAATCAGACAAAGGGGTAGGACAGACAGAAATTAAAATTATTTTTTTGAGAGAGAAGACCGACATTATCATATTTCCTCCCGCTTCAGACTCATAACCTGTAAGTTAACTCTTGTTAGCATTGCATTGTGACAAAATCTTTGAAACATGGTAAGGAGCGTCACATTTCTGGCTGACGTCAGAGATATTTAGACCAATCACAACGTACAAATTAGCTGGCCAATCAGGGACACAGAGCTTTTCAAATCTGTGCGCTTCAGGAAGAGAGTGAAATCTGGAGCTACAAAATGTACCATAAACCACGCAAACACATTGTATTATACCAAATACAAAATAATGTTGTTTTTTAAAAATGAAATAGGTGCACTTTAAATGTGTTTTGAGTTTGTCACACCACAGAAAAGTGTGTTATTATCCACCCAACCAAATTTAAATAATGGAAAAACACCAAGTAAAGTAAGTTATCAAAATCTTGGGAAAATTGGCAGCATTCTTTGAGCTCATGCGATGGGGGCGTGTCCACTGTCAGCAGCTGAAACCACACCCACTTGCAAGAAAGCTGATGTCTCTAGGTGTGTTCGACTTCATGCGGCGCTGCGCAGACCGATCGGCGGCTGACTTGAAGCAGTGCATTCCGGTTAGTATTTCTGTCCGACTTAAGCTGGCGCTGCAGGCACGTGACTGTGTCATATGGTTTTTAAGTACCGCGAGAGCGGTTCGAGATCCGCCGCCTGAGTTAGCCAGCGCAGTTCCCGAAGAGGAGCTGCACGGGCTGTAATGACGACACAGCTGTTTCAAGATTGGTCGGATTCACCACATGACAACAATCACGTGTGTTTCGTGTGTATTTTCACGCCCTCAGTTCCACAAATGCTCACAAATCTGTATTTTTATAACAGTTAAAGCTCTTTTCATGTAGTCGCGATGTTATATTGTGTCATCTTCATCAAAATAAAATGGATACAAAAACGTAGACCCCACTACATTGGTATTTAAATAATTTATGCTTCTGTTAAACTTTATTCTTGTAAAAACAGATGCTGTAGGCCTCTTCAGTTCCACTCATGCTCATACACGGACATTCAAAACAGTATAATTCACTTTTTATGTAGTTTACATCTTACAAATCATGTTTAATGCGATTAAGCAAGCAAACGGCACGTGATCAGCCATGCCTGACGTAAATGCAGCAAACTACGGGAACCACAGCGCGTCCGACTTCACGTCTCCGTTTTCAGCTCCTCCCCGCCTGCACGCAGCTAATCTCGCCGATCGGTTACATCCAGCCACAGCCGATGTCGAACACACCTTCTAACTTTCAAATACAGCTACAACCTGAATGGATGCTCACAATTGTGTTCGAGCAGGGCCTCATATGCATCATCGAGCCAAGTTTTAGGCCCACCTAAGTAATCCACAAATAAGCTGGCCCTAGCAATGTTTTCTATCATTACCAACCATGAATTTGTATCATAACTTGTGTTAGATGTTTGTATAATACTTGAAAGTTGAAGTCGAAAAACTCAACATAAGAGTAACTTTTGCATTGTTATAATAACATGTTTCAAGCATTTGTGCTTTCAGAATACGCTTTTAGCAAACAACATTGTGTTGCATTCTGTCTTGTTAACGAAACAGAACCTACCTAAATAATGTTGTCTTTGTTTCCAAACAGCAAAGTTTAGGCCTACCGTTCATCATTTGCTAAATGTATTATAATATCTGTTTAGACACAGCATGTTTACTTAGGCCTTACACTACTTTTGTGTTTAGAGTGGCTATTGCGTAATGTGAAGAAGGTGTATTGTCAACGCGTACAGCAGCAACAGCAGTCTGCCCCGCTTTCACTGCTGTTGTTGATTTCGTTTGATTCATTCAGTGAGCGTATTTACTCCCTTCGAAGCCAACCGGGGAGAGAAATAATCCAGACGTGCTGAGCTCCAGCCTCCTCTAATTGCCTTGGACCTCTCCCTCCACTGGCTTTCTTCTGTCCTGAGCAGAGAAAAAAAACTTACGTTTGTAGCTCACTGTTCAGCTTTTATCTATATTTTAAGCCACACACAAGGTGTAGAGTTGAGCTCGAGCTTGTTACAAGGGCCTGTGGCTGCATAATTTATGAGCGGGAGCTGGTTGCAGCAGCGGCTACATAAAAGATCTTTCTTTCAGCTGCAGGACAGCAGCAACTACCTGTCCGTGCTGCCAGCTGGTGTCGTGGAACATGCATGAAGATCAATACGCATTTGTGTGACACAAATCGCTCAGTCGACCGCGTACCTTGAAAGTGATCAGTCCCCCAATGCTTGTCCCTATAATGCTGATCCTGTTCGGTACGCCAAAAATGCTTGGGTCTCATTTGCAGCAGACTTATGTCTTTTCAAGTACTGGGGACGAAAACCAACATGTTCTTCTTGTACCTCATCTATAAAGCCAATTATTGGTTAACTTGACCACATAAACATCTAATAACGGTAAAAGAGCCAATGTATGTTTTGCCATTTGTAGCTCAGATCTCAGGTTGGAAGTAACTTCATTTTAAGTTGGTATTGAGCCACTGTTTCACTTTTTTTTAGCCGTTGGCACCGAGCCTGTTACAGAACCCTCCAGTCTGTGAGACTCAAACTCCCTCTGCTTAGATTGCACTGGATGGTGGAAAAGGCAAGATTAAAAAATCATGTCAGGAGAAAAGACTTGATGTGCAGGCTGAGGCATAAAACCGCATACGGAAGGCGGCAGCTTCAAATTGGACAGCAGTCTCTGCTGTATCTTTACAAAATGTATGAATCCACTGAAGACCCAAGTTCAACCCCCCGTCTGCCTATCTTGGTTTCTCTTTTTGGGCAAAGCTGCTGAACATCAGCAATGGTTCTGATGAAGGGCTTTGGAGGAGCATCTTGGGGAGCAGCGGAACGACTGATCACGTTCTGAATGGGAGCTCGAGATGAGGGCACGAGTATAGTAGTTGGTCAGAACCGGGGGTATGAGTTCAGATCTAAGGCGCGTGCGAGTCAGACTGAAATGAACAGACTCTGGCTATGATAAGATGGGAGGGGGGTTTCTTTTAAAAGCCTTGATTCTCCACCAGTGAAATTATTACCAGTATGTGAAAACAAGGCTGGCTTCAGGCTAGCCACCCAGGAGAGTGCTCAGCCTCAGGGCGATTTCAGAAGAAAGTAACTCAGGAGAAATAATGGGACTGGGAGTACAAGAGAAGGTAAAGGGAATTTTTATTGGGTTCACTCATAGTCTTGCTCTACGTTCTCACAATTTCTGTGGCTTGCAGTCCTTTGGACGGCCTCTCTTTATTTTTCACTCCTGTAAACTCTGTCTTCACAGATGTATCTTGACCATTGCTGTGAAGTAACATGGCTTGAAAGGCTTCATGGCCTAGAGACGATCCCTCTTACCTTGACTTGCCCGTTCACCCAATCTCGAACTGTAGGGTTTCTTTTTCAGTTTGTCCAGAGGACCAGTGTTTATTCAACAAGCATACAAATGAGATATGTAAAGTATACTGTTCACTCCAGTCTTCTTCACCACAGCACGTTCAGACATCAGGTGTTGATTTACTGTATTACCTCGAAAGTCTTGCCAGAAACCATACATGTAGTGAGAATTTCTCTTGGTTTTATTGAATCTGAATAAGCATTTTGTCAGAAGGATCACTTCAGCAAAGAGACCTTAAATATTTACTGGAAACGTAGCTGACTCTCTGCAAAAATAAATCTTGCATAACATCACGAAGCAGAAAGAAATCTATCCCTCCTTCTGCTCATTTTCTGAATAAGCACAGTTTGTTTTTGACACAATTCAGATTTTTCAACAAAATAAGCACAAATATAACCACACATTCAGGTTAAACCATGTGTTGAATGTCTAAAATGTGTTAAATTTGTGACAACCACAGATTTTATTTGTATGTTTGAAGGTGCTGCTTCCCGTGGGTGCTTTGTGCCCACACACGCATGCACAAACTATAGTTGGATCGGCTCTGACTGATATCAGTTTTGACATGTCAAAGGGAAGCCAGGGCGTTAGCCTGTGGCATCTGGGAGAACATGCTAATAGTGAGGTGCATTAGAGCACTCAGGGGTATGTGATAATCAAAAAGGATGTGTGCTTTTTTTGCAGCCCCTTCTCATTGCGTAGGGAAGGGTACAACTCATATAGACTATAAACTCCTAACTCCCAATCCAAATTCTCTACAAATTCAAGAACACTTTAACACAATCTCATTTCAGTTTGTATGTATTTTATGAGGTAATTGCATGACTACATTTTTGTCTAAGTTTTTTGTAATAGCCTAATCCTACATTTTTGTATGATTTATTTCATAAAAACTCATACCAATTAGCCACCTCATAAAATACGTACAAATTCCTGTGAGATCATGTTGGAAGAACACTTCCCGATTCTTAAAGTCCCCTAAGGTTGCTATTAAAAAAGTCAAAATAGAGGATATAAACTTAAATGTATACTTAAAGTGTAATTGCAAGTAATCTTTGATAAATAAGAAATATGCAGTGTTCACGTAGCTCAATTGGTAGAGCATTGCGTTAGCAACGCAAGTCATGACCCAGGAAACACACATAACAATGTGCACTAAATAGGGAATAGCTAGTCTGTCTATGCAACATGATCTCACAAAGTTCCGTGGGATAGTCACAGAATTTTTTGCTCATTTTTCCGGGGCATTCTCACGAATCTCCGCATATTTCTGTGGCCCTGCCACGGACTTTCTTTTCCGTGGCATTCTCACGGATTGGTTACTCAACTGCTTTTTCCTGTTTTCAAACCATTGTCGCTTCGGTTAAGGGTTAGATTTGGTGTTTGCATTAGTATGTCACTTTAAGTATTGGTTTATACTATTTTATCTGATGTATTCTTTAATATTTTCTAAACTTTAAACAATTGTCGCCTGGCGTTGGGGTTAGAGTTGGGTTTGGGTAGGGATGTCATTTTATGTAAGTCTAACCCTAAACCGAAGCTACAATGGTAAGAAAATAGGACAAAACAGTTGAGTAACCAATCCGTGAGAATGCCACGGAAATATGCGGAGATCCGTGAGAATGCCACAGAAAAATTAGCAAAAAATTCCGTGACTATGCCACGGAAATTCGTGAGATCAGGTGCAGTGAATACACAATAAATTGTGTTTAAATGTAACTGTTGTAACTAGGGATGCAATCGGCATTGGACGATAAAAGCAATCTTTCACCCTATCTGCTGATAGTTTAAAAACAGCCTATAGTCATGGCCCAACCCTCTATCACGAAATTATGTACCTATAGTCACGTGGCCGATATATACTGTCAATCAAAAGAGAACAGGAAAATGCAATGAATTTGAGTTCTGTGTATAGAAAATGTAAACATCACTAGTTTAATGATCAATATTAATAGTCGTTATTTGAATGAATACCATTCAGAAAATGTAATCCTCAGAATTTAGTTGATGCAAGTTAAGATAATTAGGCCTACCAAACTATCGGTATTGGCCAATATAAGTCTGAATTATCGGCTATCAGTATCAGTTGAAAAATGTAAAATTTGTGCATCTCTATTTGTAGCATATATGTAAAAATAGTGTACTCTATTTGTAGCTGTCATATTCTTTATTCACATCGATAGATTGCTCCACATACAGCATGCTCTTATTTTGTTCTTCACACTTATTTTAACAGCGTTGACCCAACATTTGCCAACCATGACGAGTCTATCAAAACCAATACTGCCACAGAGCATTAGATCTCGTTCGTTTGATTCCATTAGAAGACTCATGAATATGCTAGTGTCAAGCTAATAAAATCCATTAATATTAAATCCACTATAATACGTACCCTCTGCTCTGGTAATGGTCCAGATTTCGCCGGTGTTAATGTAGGTATTCCTAATATATAGGTTTTATTCCTTTAGGTTTAATTATAGGGTGCTTCATTTAAAGGCCAGGGGTAAAAGTCTATGCACAAGCCATTGCATTTCTAGTGGGATAAATGTGATCATTGCTTTTACTTGAATGTCCCCCTGTGCCAAGAATTACACAGATATATGCTTGGTCATCAAAATCTCATATTTGTTCATTTGTTTATGTGCAGTAACACAACGTGAATACTGTAGAAGCCTTTTTAAATAAAATGCGTTTTATGAAAGACTTGCCGTTCTCCTCCTCATACCAACACATGCTGCGATTGGCTTAACATTTATAACATGACTGTAAGTTATTTTGGCGCAGAATTAAACTCGCCATCGGGCGCTGTTGTGCGTGCTAAAAGGAATATGTAAAGATTATTGAATTATATTTATTATTAGATTTTATTTATTAGATTTTTCAAGTAACGTGGAGTCATTGAAATTCTAGTTAAAATTAACTCGTTTCAACTTAATTATATGAGAGTTTGGGGGGATTTGGGATATCGTGCATTTGAGAATTCCGTATATGCCTAAGCATTTTCAAAGGTGTGAATTTTATTACTGCACACAAATCCGAGAAAGGGGTACCGAGGGCTGCTTAAATTTTAATGGCAAGCCAAACAGACTTTCGCACTCTCCGTGGCCTCAACAGGTCGTTGAGTAATCTCTCGTGGCTGTCCAAGCAAATACACTTACTGAAACGAACTGAATTCTGCCAAAAGACTGCGCATGCTTTAAAGTGTGCGCAATTCAGATTTCATATTCTCATTTTTTTTAACTCTTGAGCAAATTCTAAAGTAAGCTACTACACAGAACAACGTTCAATATAGGGCTTATACAATTTTATGCCCCTTTATCTTGTGTGCATAAATTGTATTAACCATAAATTAGAAGTCGACACTGCTACTTAGTTCCTCTCCAAACACGCCCAGAGCTCGAGTAATTACAGGGAACGTGAAATCCTTTAGTCATAGCTGATATTCATTAATAGATAGCGTGCTCATTAATATATCCGACTGTTGATGCACTTATTAGCTCTCATCAATTTATTATTCATGACCTGAGAGAATACAAAGAGAGCGAGTTTCTGCATGGGACAACGCGGCCAACATTTAAGGCGCGCTCCCTATTTCTTCTGCAAATACGTTTCCGGCAATACCACCAAACCCAGACGGAACCCCCTTGACTTGGTTCGTTATTATTGCGATCTGTGTTCACGCCGACAGGTTTAGCCGCATACGGGCACCGCAATGCCGCGGGTGAAATCTGAATTCATTGTGGAACGCTTGTTGGTAATTCTGTTAACAAAAGGTATCCTTAGAAGGTATTAAATATTTATTGGTTCTATGAATAACAATTGGTTAGGGACGACTGACTGTGTTTACACTGTATGGCACATTTGGACTGCGCCTATCTGTTTGAAGAAGTGAATGGGTGATATGGTGATATGCTACCTGCTAAAGCGAGAGCAAAGTTTGAATTGATCGTACCTCCAGCAAAACTTGCGTGGCTGCACTGCATAATTAGGAGACCGAGTTTAAACTCTGTTTTATACAGAGCTTTTTTATCTGTTTTGGTATATCCCATATTCAATGACCTAAGTGCATTTCGATGATTGCATGAGAATGATTCGGTGGTCTATGGTCAAGTGCACACAAAATGTTGTCTATAACACTCGTATCTAAGTAAGATGCCTTAAGAAATGTATTTTTTTACTAAATATTTATAATAATACTTTTACTAAAGCTATCTTAGATGTAATAGAAAATAAAATTAAGGTGCTGTGAAGGGATCTTCGAAGTGATCCCATAGAAGAACCATTTTTTTGGTTCCACAAAGAAACTTTTGGTCTAAAGTTCTTCAAAGAACCTTTTCTTTCTTACCTTCTTATAATATGATGAGCTTTTAGCACTATTTCCGCAACATAAATCTTCTATGGATGTTAAAAGTTCTCTAATTTATATGATAATTTTGATGATTTTCTATCTGTTAAGGTGTTCACTGGCTGTTAATTACAAGCACAAACTACCCGTGTAAGGCTAGTGGAGGATAAAAACACTGGTTAAGCAAATCGGTATTTAAATGTATACTCGCTGGCCTTCATGCCTTGCATTATTCATTGCCGATACAAAAAATTGTTGCACTTCAAGCCGGGGTTTCTGCATCATGCGGACACGAGGCCTGCTGTCTACAGGGAAGGGCTGAAATGTAGGGCATGAGTATTTCACCATCACTCCTCCACTGTGTGTGAAGACTGATCAGGGATGTTTAAAGAAAGCTTTTGACTGTTGTTTTACCAGATGAAGTTACAGTTCGATTAAATCAGATATAGAGAAACAATAAATAGCCTACTTTAAATTCTCTTAGCTGACTCTTGACGTGTTGGTTTTAGATTTATATTTTATTTTATTATTGTTCCTGTCTCTGATGCAAATGTGTACTTGAACTTAATGTCCACCGTCAGTGTATTTAATTTCATTAATTTTGTACCTCAACTAAACGAATATGTTTAACTGGTGTCCGGCTACAAACGGGATTTTATTTTGTAGTACCGGACCAAGCTAGGATATCTTGTCAGTTTAGAATAAATTATGTATGGGACATGATTAGAAGCTTATACGCATTACTTTGAACATATTTCTTTGAATTTAATGCAAGAAACCCATTTTATCTACTTTGATTTACATATGAAGTGGAATTATTTCATTGGCATGGGCCTATAGATCAAATCACTCATCTCTTTTTGATTTATTGACGTTCTGGAATAAAACAGCAATATTGAAGATAATACATAGCCTATAGCGGTAGCCCCTCTAAAATATTTTTTTATTATGACCCTTATTTGGGTAGACGTATGCTCAAGCGAAAAAGTATAATGTCTTCTAAAGCTAAAATTAGTAGTTAATTATAGTCTAATAACTAAAAATTATATAGACTAGTATATAATTAATCGATAATGCATGTTTGCTCAGTTATTGCTGTTTTTATTTGGGCTTGTAATATTTTTCTGGTATTTCCTAACCTAAACATGTACAAGCGGTACAAAATGTGTAATGCTGAAATAAAATAACAACATAAAAATGTATAGAGACACGTGTTAGCCCAAGATGTTTTTGACATTAGTAAGGGGACACAAATGCGACTTTTCAGAACTGGGCGGGAGTTGTCCATGGTCCTGAAACAATTGTAAGAGTAACGCCAGTCAAGATCCTTTACCAACTTAACTATATTAATAATACAAATAAAATATCAGTCTGTGGTTTTTACCTGGGATAGTATGTATTTAAAAAATTGCATATATTTAATTCTTAATTAATGGCGATTTACCACAACTGATATGGCACAGACGCATCAATCTCTTGGCCAATGTATGACCCACACTACTAAACGCTGCTGAAAAACTAAACATTATTTTGGCAATTTAAATGTGCTTGATTATAATAACTTTTTTATCCACATCCTACTGATCGTGGCTTCCACTCCACAGCGTATCGGAATGCGCGAGTGTGAGGAAACATCCTGCCGCATATATCGTCATTAAAAAATTATGCTTCCCACGCGCCTTAACTCTTCAGCACTCGTAATGCAGGCGGTCGAAATGTTGTGTTCTAATAAATCATGGGACATCATGGATTTCTGTGGATGTTAACATATGTATTAATGTATTAGGTCTTTTATCAGTACAATTTTATACTTATTGGAAGACTTAGGACGAATAGGCATGATCTTTGTCATAATTAATTGTTTTTAGTTGTGTAGATTAAAGCATTTAAACAGATTTAGGAAACCTGTAAGGATGCCATGACTTTAGTAAGTATTCCATAAAGTATTTCCATAAATACATGAAATTCTAGCTTATTTTATCATTCTTGCCCTGATATATTAAAACCCACTGAACTCTTTACAAGAGTGTCATATTCCACCCTTTACCCCAAGGGATGAATTTAGTATCCTAATATTAAGTGTGTTTAGGCTATAATTGTATTTGACATTTGAGAAGCTGCTGCTGATATCTGTATAATCGAATAAAGCAAAATAACATCTTACAATAGTGTCCATTATGTGTTAATTTTATAGTATTGTTTCTAATAACTTACAACCTGTTTTACCAGATATTAATTGGTATTTTGTTTATTTTTTATTTTTTTTGTTTATTTTTCAAAGCACTTAATTAATTACACTGAAACAACACGTGATTTTTAAATATTTTAATTGTGATTTATATTTTATTTTAGACAAATTGGACAAATTTGAGTGATTTTATCATTCATATTGGTTACGCAGCAATCTAGGGAAAATTGTACAAGGATCAAATTACCTGTATCATTAAATATTGTTTGTTACATTCGTTTGATCTATCAGTTCATTTGTCTCGGTGCCAAATATTAAAACATTTCTCATTTGATCATCCGCCCCGCTGGTTCACTCATTCATTAGATTTGATTAACAATACAAGATCTTAATTATAGCACGCATGTTTTAATTCTTGTCAACTATGCATAATTTCAATCAGTCCTGTGGCATGCTCAATTTTGAAAGATCAAATTATGCAGTTATGTATTTATTCATGAGCTAATCTTCTGTTAGTCAACCCAGTAGCACCTTGTCCACAATAATGCCAGTACTAATTAAATTTTCTCCCTCTGCCACATTCATTCAGGTGTTTTGTTTTACACGTTGAAATGTAGATTTTTTATTTTGTAAATGCTTTTATCCATGCTAAACTGTATAGACTAAATGCACTTTAAATTAGATAAAAATGCATAAATGTAACCTTTTTCCTGGGTTTCGAACCCACAACCTTTGCACTGCTACCGCAAAAGTCTACCAACTTTGCTGCAGGAACACTTGCTTATGTTCATTACCAAAGTAGCTACAGATCCACAGGAACCGGCGAAAAAAAACAGTCCAGCAACTGTTTAGAGCTGCTAAGAGCTTTAGTAAGCTTTTGCTTCTCTCAACGCAAGCACTCTGATATCTTGAGCGCTGTATTGGCCTCATATATTAACTCGGTTAATAAATATTGCATTGTACTGATTTAGAGTTTCCAGTGCCGGAGGTGTGATATGACCGTCAAGCGCGCGCAAGCAAATAGAAACATGGAGAGAGCGCACGAGCGCTGGTGCGGAGGGAAGCATGTTTACTCGCTGGTCGCCCTCACAATCGGGCTAAAAGACAGAGAGCGTAAGTCTGTGAAATAAATGAAACATTACTGCAATGATTCTCGATTTTTCTTTTAAAGCTCATGATCTCCTCCAAAACAATGGAGTGAGCCCGTGGATCGGGCCTTGTTGCTGCAATGTTTGTGAGGAAAGAGGGAGCCATAGTCTTGTACCAGAGAGCTGATTCTCCAAGGCCCTCTGTCGAGCTGCACTCAAGACTCTGGCTTCATTAAAATTTTATACGCAGCGCTTGGCCAAGGTCTATTTATGAAAATGCGCTTTCCGCTCCATGGAAAACACAAGACTATAAGGAACCATTGGGAAGAATGTAAATCTAAGAGTGGAATTATATACACTTACACAGTTTTCTCCCAAATGCTTTTAACAAAATAAAGCAGCAAGTGCCACATTGGAAGTATTGCCTCTCATTTGACATCTATATGTTTCGTGGATTGCACAGCTGATGAATTATGTAGATGGTTTGGTGAGAGCTATGCAAATCCTCAATTGTGGGCATGCTTCGCAGACATTTCAGTTTATTGTTTCGCACGTTTCAAGGAAAATATTAACCTACTACTGCACGAAATAGCTAGTGTTATTTTCGTGTCTTTCTCTGTGATATTTGTGAATTCATATTCTTTACACTTTACATGCTGCATTAGATGTTCAACTCAAATCTAGATCAATTAGATCTTTTCGATGTGCCAATGCGAAAACCAATTAAATATTTGGTGTCACAATATTATCAGCGTTGTGTATTATGCGGAACAAATCTGATTTTTACTTTTCACATTACATTTTCGATATATTGCATTTGTTTATTTTTAAAATAATTTATAACTCACATTAATAAATGTAAATAATATTATATATAATGTGTATACAGGCAATAAATAAACGCAAACAATGACAACACACTAAATGTATTGAGTTGTTTAAACCAGCAAAAATAAGCATCATGTTGAAACAACCCAGCATTGTTTAATTTTGAACCCATCTTTGAGTTCTTTTGTCCAATTTACCCATGGCATGGGCTAAAAACAACCCAGGATTATTTTTTATAGTTTTATTATGTTAGGCATTTCTTCGCTACATCGTTTGTTTAACTCATAAGAGCTAACTTGGAGGGGTAACTATTTCTAATGATATTCCAATTTATTAAGTTAACCTCCACGGAGGAAATGACGAAGGCTCTTGTTGTACAACATGAATAATCCGTTCAGCAATAGGATATCTTCCTTTTAACAAACACTTGCAAAAATCAATAGTATCATAACACTTTATATTTATTATTCATAAATAACGAGTTTTACAAGCTCAAAACCACCTGCTGAACACAAGAAAGAGCGCGGAAACACTTATCATCACATGAAGAACTGTGTTCCACCTCTTACAGTGATGACATCCGAAAACAGAATATTATATCAGTAAAAATAATTATAATTTAAGGAGTCCCCCATACAAAGAATTGTAACTTTATGTAAATATTAACAATGGGAGTTGTCGTCTTAATTCTTGTAATAAACTACATTTGCAGTTGGTAAATAGTTAGATTTCTCTAGTTCTATTTAATTGTTAACACACCCTGGTAATAAAATAAAAATAATATTCTTCCAGATTATCAGGTATATAAACTATTAAATAGTAATAATAATAATAATAATAAATGACAAACATAATGAAATTGAACGCATTTATTGAAGGTTTTGTTGAAAAGCAGGGAAACCCCCTGAAATTATTTGAAAACGTGTGATCTTATTGCGTGTGTTTTCTTTCACATCATATGAGAAATGTACATTTTATAAAAAAAACATTAAAAGTCGGAATAATAAAGCACATTAGACACACACCACTCAATGCAGTAACTGAGGTAAGACGTGCATGGTTTATTGAAATTTCTGTCGCGTACACAGACACAGTTAAGCACACTTTCACAAATGAAACATGTGGTATTTAAAATAAATTAGGTTCAAATAAATAAATAAAGGACAAAATCAACAAAGTCATTAAAAATATAAATAGGCCAAACAAATACCAAATCGGAATCGTATCTACAAAGTGCAATGAATCTCTGAGTATGCAATGAAATGTTCCCATCTACAAACTTGGTGAACAACAACAATAATAATAATGAATACTTAATAACAATAATATAAAAGTGTGGACATACCGTTTAAGGGGCTAGTCACAACATAATTATTTTAAATAATTTGATTGTCAAAGCATCATTGAAGTGAAATTACAGAAACACACAGTTTCATGTTTTCTATCTAATTTTACCAAAAAAACGTGTCAAAATGAAAACTATAAAACCTGTTTGTATATGCCCTATTTCCAAAATGAATGTGTCAAGACGTCAGTAATCATGAGGTAGACACAGAAAAGTATACTAAGTATGTCCGTGTGTACGTGCGTTCGCCTGTGCGTGTTCTTACTTATTGCAATACATCAAAATGAATGGAAAAATTTAAACTGTAAATGAACACTTAACGCCTTGTAAACCATGCAATGGATCACAGCAGAACCTTCATGATTTTCTTCTGAAGCATACAGAATAACACCAAGGTTTCTAGAATGGGAATGTTTGCACAACAGCGTTTTTTATCTTTTCATCCTTAAAAAAGAGAATTTCGATGCGTTCTTCAAACAAAGAGGTGCGGTGTATTCACATATATGTACATGGATGAATATAAAAGAGTTATTTTCAGTTAAGAGAATAATCATTATTCAATTCTCGTTTTGTACAATAATTAGTAAATCTTTTCCCTTTCGTCCTCGGTTTTCCAAAACGTTTGTTGTCACGCATTCACATTTCACTCTTGTTCTAGATATGTTCTCATGACAAACTTTTAGGACACTTTCGGGCTCCTTGATTTTCACGCCCAGTTCCTGTGGAGCTTTGTCTCGGCCTCGAAGAGTTTCACGGATGTGTCTGTCTGTTCATATTTTATGTCTAATGGTTGAGTTTGTTTAGATACAGTGGCCTAGTGCGTCGCAGAAAACTTCATCCTTTTCTGCTTTTGCCTTTGATTGCAAAACCACACCCGGACCACGTTTTTTTTCAGGTCCAGTTTCTCTGCTATAGCAGCTATTTTCTCCGAAGACGGCCTGGGCTGGACGGCAAAGTAAGCCTCGAGCGAGCGCTTCTCCGGTGCGGCGATTGAAGTGCGTTTTCTTTTCTTGTCCCCACCGTTGAAAATCTCCGGCTTGGTCATCTTCTCCCTTTGCGCCCTCTCCGCCTCCTCTAACCACGCTTCCAGGATGGGTTTAAGGGCAACCATGTTATTGTGAGACAACGTGAGGGACTCAAATCGACATATAGTACTCTGACTCAGGCATCCCACCCCGGGGATTTTAAGATTGGCTAAAGCCGAGCCAACGTCCGCCTGTGTGACCCCGAGTTTGATCCGCCTCTGCTTGAAGCGCTCGGCGAAGGACTCCAGCTCCCTCGGATCGGGCTCGGAATCTCCACCGCAGAGTGAGGTGTGAGAGGCCAGACTGTGCGGGTGCATGTTCATACTTTGTGGGTGGTGATGCTGCATGTGGTTAATTGCGGACATATGCGCGTGCGGGTGGGATGCGGTGGAGCAAACGTCGGAGCCCGGCATGCCTCCGAGTGAGATACCGGGGGTAAGGTGGTCGAGCAGGTCGCCCTCCAGGCCTTGTGTCGGCTGGTGGTGGGAATGATGATGGTGGTGAGAGGTCAACACGGACGGGTGATGAAGGTGCCCGGAGGAGGACGTGGGGGTGCAGGTCATGCTCGTCATAGTGGTCATGGTGTGGTAAGTGGCATCTGGTTTGAAAGGATGGCTCTTTTGGGCGACGATGTCCACGGCCGCTAGCGCTTCAGCTCTCTGGAGCAGTGTCTCATCAAAGCCGGCAAATATATTGCCCTGGAGCTAAATAAAAGAGAGCAGGCATAAGTATCCATGCTAGATTTCGTTTTGTACAAAATGATTTAACAATTATCTGAGTCTATTACCGGAATGCAATGCTTGTTTTTTTTTGTAGTTTTTAAAAGTTTTATGGTATGAAGTTAATATTAAACTTCATTCAAATGTCAGACCTTTCAACAAATCATGTAACGACCAAACACCTAATTTTTTTATAAATTATTAAAAGATCAACCCCTGTATAAAACCATAACAAGCTATTTTTAGATAAAAACGTTTACAATTTTTTTACAAACTCTAAACATTTTCGAAACAAAATACTTTTTTAATAAATTATCTAAAGGAGCATTACGTATACAAACAATGCTGAAATTTCCAGTTGGTCCTAATTTGTGTTTTTGTGTCTCTTTTAATGAAAGAAATTTGAATAATAATTGTAATCCTTTAAAACTTTGAAAATTGTAAACATGCAAAATTGTAAAACTGCGTAACAATGCATTAAATAAATTGCGAGGTATTTATACAATCAAACTTTAATCGAAATGATAACAACAAATCAAATCTGATGCAGCCACGCTTAGAAAAGTTTTGTCAATGCAAGTGACTGCGATGTACATAAATTCCCCAGCCAAATAAAATAGCAATTAAAAAAATATAACTTACCGAGGGTGTTGGCAGACATGCTCGCCGGATGGCCTCCGAACTGGAATGTAAAGGTGTGTATTTAGGCTCGTGTAAAATCGGATGCATACTAAAAGGTTGTTTGCTATTCATGGACATCATTATGGCAGAGGTGAGAGAGGGTTGTTTCTCGTCTTCCTCGTTTATCTCCGTTTTGTCTCGTTGTCAAACTCGGATCGAAGTGGAGGAACAGAATGATAAAAAGAGAAATGGTAGCCTATGCCCGGGATATCTTCTCTTCTGGCTCAGCTGCAGCCAGTTGCGAGCTGTCAATGTCTGTGATAGAGTAGGAATTTACGCAGGCACCTAAAATATAACGCCGTCTTCTTAAGCCCCGCCCAGACAGGTGCAGGCCCCGCCCAACTACTATTACAGTACCCTCAAAGGTTATTGGTAAGTGTGGGTCTGAACACGCCTTCGGAGTTTCGTGTCTTCTTACACATCACGTGCTTTGGGATAGAGAGGGCGTGGCTCTGGAAGTGACGCTTGTATGATGTGTTTCCATTGGTGCTTTGATTTTGACAGGTTGCACTTGATTGGTTGTATTGAAATCACTTGTGCACATGCTTTTTTTAATATTTCTCACCTTAACTATGAATTATTATGAATCCTCATAAATAATTAGTTGTGTAAACATTCAAATATTAAATAATGATTATCAGTTTAAGGGTGATAATTTATAACTCTGTACTTTTTGTTATTTAAATAAGGTATGTCAGTAGTTTATTTTAAAAGTAAATGTCGGTAAATATTTAAGTGATATTATAAATTCGTCGTAAATAAGATCCCTTAGCTGTGTTAATAAAATTATTTTATTTTCCCATAAGGCAAGCCTTAACAATTTTGTACATGAATTAATTATTGTTCATTTACTTTGTGGTATGCACCACAATATGGATTCCCAAATAGACCATGAACAGTGATAACAGCACATGTACAATTAAATATTGATCAAATAAACACAGGTCAAACACACAAAAGCACTCAATCAAATACCTCCATTTGTAAAATTAAACGCTGCCACTAGTTGACCATCCATTTGCATCAATGAATGAATGAATGAATTCAAGACAGACTGTGGTTTAAAAAAAGATGCATTGCATGCAGTAGCCTAGATAAACTCTTCCTTCAGTGAATAGATCACATTATCAACCTGCTAACTTGGAAACTTCGTCACTGGAACTTGTCTATTCGATCAGCACCCCTTCAAAGTGGTTTACATGTTGGTAGTGGATACAACCTGTTCTGCTTTGGCTTGTATGCAGTCCACATATCTATCACTCTAATTGATGCTGAAACCCCAGACATGGACAATAAAGGCTCACAATAAGAGAATGAGTCTTTGCGAGTGTGACTCGGAAACCCGAGATGCAGATGCAGATAGCAACATCGTCCCCTCGTGCCTTGCTCTCCAGCAAGGCCTTGGCACCCGCTCATCAAATATGCATCAATGCTGCCATCTCTCCCCCAGCAACCGCTGTCACTGGGGACTCCAAATGCTGAGGGACGGACAGAGAGGCACAACGAAAGAGACAGAACAGAGAAAGAAGAAGTCTCGAAAGCTCATGACAGAGAGATGGACATAAAGCCTATACTTGTTGAATCTATTGAGTTGTTCCAAGACCCATCTACGTCCCTTTATTTCTGTCATTCATTCTTTCTCTCTCAGGCTGTTTGCATTGAGCTGAAGTCATTTTCCTGATGAGTTTTCTGCAAACAAGCCTGGGGAAGTGCTTGATTATTGCTAATGGAACATTTTCCTCAATGAATATTAATGCCGGAATGGGGAATTGGTTGTATTGGCTGTAAGAATTCCAGCTACATTTCATAGGTTTTGTGTTTGTTTTTTTTCTGTCATATAAACATATAGTTCACAAAATTTGGTATTTTTATTACAGATCTGCGTGCCGCGTGGGATTTAAGTACCCTTGCTGCCTACACTGTCAGAAATGGTCGAAAAATTGTCCCTAGCTGTCATTGGGCCGGTACTTTTATAGAAAGTACACCTTTGCACCTAAAGAGTTTATAGTACCCTCAGAGGTATATATTGGTACCAAATCTACATATCTGTACCTAAATGGTACATATTAGGAGCTTGTTAAAGGGTACTCTCTCATTGATAGCTTGGGACCATTTTTGGACCATTTTTTTCTGACAGTGTATTTAATTTTGTTACCCAAAGCTTAAATATTTAGGAATTTTTAAATATTGGGAATGCAGCAAGTCTCTTTATGCCTCCTCAGAGCGTCAGTCCTCTACTTTTTATATACACATATAACTCATATAGTATTGCATAGTTTTAGCAGCACAAAGGTCTTGGGTTTGATTAGCATACTGATAAAATGTATATCCTGAATGCACTGTAATCCACTTTGGATAGAAGCGTCTGCCAAAAACGTAAACGTTTAAATGGTTATCCACAGTTAGCACCCATGCATTTAGTTTTAGCTGCCATTGACTAACTTTGACCGTTTATTGTACACTGACTATTTGAGTACAGTCAGCCTGCGCATTTGTGTGGATGTATGGGCACCATGGGAGTATGGGTGTGGTCCAGCAGCTCAGATAAGAGGGTCAAAGCACGCCATCATCACAAGTAAATATTTCTGGTACGTTAAGCAAATGGCACACGCACCTCACTTTCCTTTCCCCCCTTGCTTTTTTCCCATACTTACCCAAGGCTCCCTCCATTTTGTGATTGGTGAATTATTGATAGCGTGTAAAATCTAACATCGTAGATATGTGACCATTCACCAAATCAGCGGGTTCACACTGCGGGGCTGCCAAAGGGAAGGGGTGTCTAAGAACGCACTTTAATGTAATTGCCTGTAGGGTTCCTGGTAAATATTTTATTGTCTGCCAGCACAAATTAAAGGTACAAAGTTACAGAAAGGAGGGGATTCCTCCAGTGCTCGGCAAAAGATTGTCGTTTGGCTTTGTAAAAATTCATCTGGCACCCAAAAACCCACATTAGAGTCTACGTGTGCCTTTACGAAATCGAACTGGGATGCGCAATGCACACCTGGGATATAAGGAAACACAAACAGGCATGTTCCTCAGATAGCTGTGTGTCATGAGAGTTTGATGTTTTTGGTTCCGTTCACTGAGGCTGAAAGTGATTTCGGTGTTATGAAAAGGAAAAGAGGGGTGGGTGGTTGGGGAGATTCGTACATTGCCAGTCAGAAAGGAAAGTAAGCAGAAAGATGGGACAGAATGTGAACAGGAAAACTTCATTACCTGATGGGGCTGTGGCCAAAAAGACATTAAATATGAATGGCGGCCGACACAGATGGTAAGCTGACCTGGATGGGATGTGAAGCATTGGCGGAAAGATTTGTATTTTGTTTTGTTCCACACTTTGAGAACAAATTCGCAGGTTTGACTGTTATTTCTTCAGGGATTTGTGTCTGTTTTGGCTGTTTTAAATTAAATGTACTTATTAAACTTTATGTAGATCCTATGGGGCGGTTACCCGGACAGGGATTAGACTAGTCCCAAACTAAAATAAATGTAAGAGCGGTCCAAACTCAAAACTATTGCATTGGCATATCTTAAAATACATCCGTCCCCTTTGTTTTGCCTCACAATGCACACAAGTAATGTTTTTAGTAGGGCATGTTTGTTAAAATTTGTTATTTCCTAATAAAACTAAGGCCTAGTCCTGGCTTTTAAGATAATCCCTGTCTGGGGCACCGCCCCTATGTTGGGTTGTTTCAGCGCTTGGCTGTGCCGAATACAGACATTTTCTCAGTTAATTTAACCCAGCATTTGGTTTGCCCATATTTTACCCAAAAATGGGTTAAAACATGTGTACAAGTTGTATTTCACGTCTTGATTCTTTAGACCCAATCACTCAACCTCGCTTAACTTATATGCACTGTCAGAAAAAATGGTCAAAGCTGGTCCATAGCTGTCACTGGGGCGGTGCCCTTACAAAAAGTACACCTTTGCCCCTAAAGAGTTCACCTCAAAGGTACATATTGTTACCAAATCTACCTAAATGGCACATATTAACGTCTTTTGCTTTAGACGATCAATGTTGGCTACGTCAGAATTTATTCGGCAAATGCGTCCCATTCTCCCATTATTTGCATTTACTCTTTTTTGCATAAATCAAAAACCACCTCAAGCGAGCATAAATACATTTTTGCTAATTAAGGGATTTTTTTTACATTTTCCATCACTCATTTCTTATCTAAAATATATTTTACTTTCTTCAACCTGATTTCTCTAAATCTACACTCCAGTCATAACGTTCTGCTGTTACCTGCCGTACAAGCGAGATGGGCTGCACTACAGTAAGTCTGGAAAAGCATGGATCAATAGATTAACTGAGTGGTTATGAATTATGCAGAAGAGCCCTACAGCAGTTGGACGTAAAAAGCTTGTGCTCTTGAATTGGCGTGTAAAAGTACGTTTTACTTGTTCTCCAATGCTGGGTGCTATGATTCAAGACCCCAATCAACCCCCGCACCCACCCAGGACCTATGGGACTCAAGTCAGGTAAAAACAAGGTTGACAGCGATGATTTGAGCAAAACTCAAAAGTTGGAAAGTTGTTTGAGTTATTACGTGCACCTGGGAATTGTTAGTTTGTTTAGAATTGTATACACTAGTACGGGTTTGGACATATGTTGAGCGGTGATGAACAAAATGACAACAGTCTACTCTGTGTTTGTTCAGTGTCGTACATCTGAATCAAACCTCTGAGGAAGCAAATACAACAATAGCATAAGCTTGATATTCCACAGTGCTTGTCATTTTACATCTGCATTTGCATATAATCAGACTTGCTATCACTTTTGTGTGTGTGTTTTTTGTTAGACAAGAACTGACAGCAGAGAAAAAAACAAACATGCAGAATATTGTAATATGATAGTGAACTGATGAAGGCATATTCATGATATGTAAATCTGTGTCTGGTTTAAGCCCACAATGCTTTAGAAGAGTAAAAAAAGTATCCTGTATAGTGTAATTTCAATACCGCAGAGATTTGTTTCAACTTTATGTACACCGGCAGCTATTTTCCAGAGAGCAGTCGTGACATATTGATACAAAATAGTTGTGGCTTTTACATAACCATCAGCCGATCTTTCAGAAGCCAAATAAGAAGCTGTGAAAAAAGGAAGAGGGCCAAAAACTGAAACATTTGTCTTGGATCGCCTTTCTTCTTTATTTATTGAAATATTAATATCGTTGCTTGAGGCCAAGTGTGTTTATGCTGCTCGGAGCGTTGACCGAAATGCAAACTGATGCTCTCTCATTGATTTTTTTCATTGTGGGTTTATTTGTCTAAGTAGAGGCGGCCAGTCACCCTACCACCCTCCCGTTTTCTCGTTCCCACTGGTTCCTTTCAGTCCTGGCCCTCATCTGCCCTTCTTATGCTCTTCAAATGGAGGCGTTTTAACTCTGCAGGCTTGATGTGTCAGACACTTCAAAGAATGGCTGTGTTAATTGTTGTTTTGTTTGGTGTTGGATGTAGTGGAGCGAGTGTAGGGGATGTGTGAAGTGTTTTCATAATGCGAGTAATGAGGAAATAAAGAGAACAAGACAGAGGATGTGTGAAAGACTTTTTTGCATGCCAACTGGAGGATATGATTTGATTTGTTTACATGTATATTTTACATTTATGCATTTGGAATTTATGCCTGTGGTGACTTGGGCTACGTTTACACAAAACTGCGTTAAAAAAACCTGAAACGTTTTCCTTAGCGCTTTGGACATTTTTTATATACACACTACAACGTTGCAAAAGATCTGCGTTTACAAAGAACCATTTAAAAGCGTAAAATGTTGTATTTTGCATTCCTGTAGTTGGCGATGTTACTTTGTAAAGAAACACTACGCACCTGCACACATACACATTCTTCTACAGAGCGATAAATACAATCAATCAAGACAACAGAAGCTTTGAGCAGTTTTGTTTAGACGGATGATGAGTTAGGTTTATTTCACTACAAGTGACCCTCCAAATTTTTTATAAATTCTTGGAGAAGCGTTAACTCTTTCACCGCCAGCGTTTTTAAAAAAAGTTGCCAGCCAGCGCCAGCGTTTTTCATGATTTTTACCAAAGTTTAATGCCTTCCAGAAAATGTTCTTCTTTAAATATATAAACATACAATATGATCTTCTGCTTTCAAAAAAAAAAAAAAACGTTTCATCCTACCTTCAGTGGTTCTTTTGTAATCAGCTTTTGAATATGGGTAGGTTTCTGCAAAAACACCACATTTTGAGCAAAAAGCAGAGATAATTCCATTTTTGTGACGGACTTTTCATAGAGATCCCATTCAGAGCGATCTTTAAAACAGACACGGACATGCAGCAGCTTGCCATAGGGCAATACTTCCTGGTTTAAAAAGTTGCGGAAGGGCCCCACCTGGTGGATAATAGCGGTATTGTGGAAAGACGGAAAATCTCGTCATTTGCGGGGAAGCGTTTTCTCTTAATTGACGAGATATCTCGTCAATGGCGGTGAAAGAGTTAATAAACACAGTTCTGTAGGCCGCCATTGTTGTTATGGTTGTCGAGTACATTCCCTTGCTTGATAATTAAATGTCATTTGTATGCGCATGACAGCAGTGTTTTTACAGATTTGCTTTGTTTCGTTAAAGGGACACTCCACTTTTTTTGAAAATAGGCTAATTTTTCAGCTCCCCTAGAATTAAACAGCCAATATCCAAGTCTGGCGGTACCACTTTTAGCATAGCTTAGCATAATCCATTGAATCTGATTAGACCATTAGCATCGCACTCAAAAATGACCAAAGAGTTTTGATATTTTTATTATTTAAAACTTGACTCTTCTGTAGTTACATCGTGTACTAAGACCAATGGAAAATCAAAAGTTGCAATTTTCTAGGCTGATATGCTAGGAACTATACTCTCATTCTGGCGTTATAATCCAAGACTTTGCTGCCGTATGGCTGCAGCAGGCGTAGTAATATTACACAGTGCCCGAAAATAGTCCCCTGCTATTGAAAGTTACCAAGGGGACTATTTTTGGGTGCTGCATAATATTATTGCACCTGCTGAAACCCCGGAATCGAACAGCTAAAACACATTTTTTGGTTGAAAATGTTGTGTAATTGACCCCATACTGTGCATTCAAGCTGTACGTGTTATCAGTATGTGTGTTCTCTGGAAATCGAACCCATGACCTTTGTACTGCTAATGCAATGCTCCACCAGCTACAAAGTTTGTGCAAATGTCTAAATCCATGTGTCATCTTACTCTAGTGGTACTGGCGAGGGTATTTAAATTTGCCCACACCGAGCACCAAACAAAAAGCAGGTTTCTGAGGCCTCCAGAGACACCCGTGGGGGTTTGAATTGGGAAGGAGCATTCAGGACCACAGCTGGCGCGGGACGTTGTGCCATTGTGCACCCCAACCCTCCTTCTTATAGTGCTAACAGGATTAAGATGGAGAGCACCCAGTCCTTACAACCCCAGGCTGTACCTCATGTCCTGTCTGATCCGATGCTCTGGGGATCCACTTTTATAAACCAAAAACCCGTCCCAGAGGGAGACTTCGAGACTCCATCTTTGAAACTGGACTGAACAGCATTGCATTCAAAGTGGAAGTTAACACCATATAATACAGACTTATGGCTTCTTAGCATGGCCAACATTATTTAAAAATGAACTTTTCTAAGGCTCCTAGGGTTAGATGAACGGAGAAAATTGATGCATGCAAGTGTCCTGAGACTCACCAAGCATGGTCACTTTCCCACACCAGATCCTTTCAGCAATCACCCTTAACCCCAAATCTTACCATTGCGACAACATTGCCTTCTTATTTTAACCAATTCTTTATGTTGATATCAAGTGTGTTGATCCGGTGTAAATGCAGCTGTAGTCCTGCTGGAGTCTCAGCATTTGTACCTGACAGTGCAGCGGGACACCGCTCTCATTACCACAACAATGAAATAATTATGAATGCCGCTGCGAGACTTCATCAGAGGAATATCTATTGTATTATTTATTCAGTCCCCTGGTTCAGGGAGAAGACATATAAACTTCCAGCCATGCTCTTCCCCATGCACACACTCTCCTGTCTGCCTTTCAAAGCAGTTGATACTGCTGCCGTTTCTCTTTGTGTCTCCAGGCCCTGGGATGCTTTGCTTGGACGTTGAATCTGACGTGCAACTACGGCTGACCCTAACTCTCTCTCTGAGGATTACTGCAGTTTGCACAGTACCAGTTCGAAGACGTTCATTCATCAGTAAGCGGTCAATACTCTACTGGTTTCATGGCTGCGAGCTATTACTCAATGTACACTCGACTGACTTTGGATAGCAGGCCAAACCACAGGCCCAGTCCAGCTTGAAGACCGATGTCTGGAGAACAGACAACAACACAGCCATGCTTACGCACAACAGGTAAGTGTTGTTTTTCACGTTTGATTCAAGGGCGTCGTGAGATGGTGTGAATTTACGTCTCATCTTGCATCTGGTGTTGTTTTAAACGCGTGTGAGGTGCGTTTGTGCTTTTGCGCGTTTCGCAGCCGTGTCCGTCCTGAGCGATGAAGTTGCACGGGTGATGTTGTATACGCAGATCATCATAAATAATGCAGCGCGCTCTTGGTAACACCATGGCTGATGCTTGGCAACCTCTGAAGCAACGTGACAATGGGAGATGGGGTAGGCATAGGTGCAGAGGGCGGAGTCAGGCAGGTGCTCTGCTTCTCTTTCTCATCTTTCTCATCCGTTCATCTGATCCCGGATTGGGAGAAGGCTAGGTGCCGAGCAGATGCACCTCCGGATCACTCGGCTGCAACAGGGGAGGCCTTTGTTATTTAAACTGTAACAGCACATATGATAGGTTGGCCGACATGCTCCTCCCTGTCCAAACAATAAATCAGCATCCTTTATGGCTTTATTGGCACAACACTGAAAGCACAGATGATTCAAGCTCTCTTTAAAAACCTAGCATGTAATATATTGTGACATGCAGTGCGTGCGTTTTAAAGTCACAGAGGCCTGGTAAAATATTTAAATGTATTACATCATATAGTGAGAAAGTGAGAGAGGGTGAGTGTGTATAATGTCTGGGCTATTTGAGGACGTAGAGATGAACATTGCAAACAAATGTTATGCACTCTAAATCAAGGTTACAACAGCTTATTTTGGCTGTTGTAGATAACTGGCAGTAACTTTTACAGATATCATATTTGCACATGTGACATCTAGATTCGATTCTTGCCCTCATACTTTTAACAGCGCAGTTTTGCTGTTTTTTCAGTAAATGTGGTCTTCAAATTCATCAGAATGATTGAAACGTGGGATTTTCCACCTCACAAACCCTCCAGCTGTGGGCCAGGGCCCTTGCACGCCGGTTCATTTTCAGAAGCCGTAGGCCCGTCGGGCCAAGGTGTGCAGCTGAAACATTAATAACTTACCACCTTCTCTGATTTGTTCATGTAAATTATTAACCATCACTTCATTATCAATTATTTAAATATCAGACTTTGTTCTTGTTTTCCCATGATTTCATTCTCAGAAATAATCTGATTTCTGTAGCTCTTTTTTTTGCTTTTTGTTTCGGGACGTTTTTCTCCCTGGCTTTTGTGAAGTGGTGGTACGTTGTCTATAGTTCTGTTGTTTCCGTCTCCTAAAACATGATTAATACTTCATGGTGAGAGAGCAGATATGATATGGAGTAAGTAATGCTCCTGGGGCAGAAACGCAGCCCTGTTCAACAGCTTAATGAATTCAAGCAATACTCTCGGAATATGCCGATGTAAGCTATCTGTTATGGATGACATCACTTATAACTTTACAAATGTTGGAGTGATCAGTGAAATAAAATGATGATGCTGAACATATTATATTATATCATATATATGTAAATCATTTGTTGGCTTTTCTTAGTTGGTAAACAAATACATAACAATACAATGAATAACATATTCTGTAACACTATAATAAAGTTGTATTTTTTTACATTTGTAAATGCTTTAGCTAACATGAACTAACAATGAACAAAATAGTTTTTGAGTGTTTGTTCATCTTTATTAGTGTTAGTTTATGCCAATACAGGGGTCTCCAACCTTTTTTGTTAGCAAGGGCTAACATAATGGATAAAACTTTCTGGAGGGCTACTTTTTAGAAACTTTTTGGTTTTATTTGCTGATTTTATTTTATTTTACTTGTCAATGTTTTAACATTGTTTAAAATGTTAACATACATAAAAAGCGAAGTTAATATGTATAAATAATACAATTGAAGCTATTAATAGAATGTGCTTTTGCGGGAAACTTAAAGACTCTGTGGGGGCATCCTGGTGCCCACAGGCACCATGTTGGAGACCACTGTGTTAGTTCATTGTGGGGTTCATTAACTAATGTTAACAGTTACATCTTTTGATTTTTTTTTATATATTAGTAAACGCTTATATGAACATAAACTATGATTAATTAATGCTGTAGAAGTGTTGTTCATTGATAGTTTATGTTAGTTAATGCATGTAAACAAATAAAACCTTATTGTAACGTGTTAACACATACTTGATATAAAATAATGAATAAATAATATAATAATTAAAAAAATATTTAATGATTTTGTGTTCCAGTACTTTAAATAAATGGCCATTAGTATTATTAAGAATCCTGTGGATAATAATTTAAATGTCATGATTGGGTAAAGTTCCAGATTAAATCCATATCTGACCCTGGACCACAAAACCGGTGATAAGTTTGGAAATCATCTAAAGCCAAATAATAAATAATAATTAGGATAGATAAATATCTGGCCAAGATACAAATAGTTGAAAATCTGGAATTTGAGACTGCAAAAAATTTAAATATTGAGAAAACTTTAAAGTTGTATAAATAAAGTCCTAGCAACACATATTACTAATAAAAATACATTTTAAAAATATTTAGAAATAATCTTTATAGAAAAAAGTTTATCAGTAAAAAAGTTTTTTTTTGCAGTAAAAAAAACCCTATAATTTGGACCAATTCAATGTATTGTGAGGTATTGCTACAAATATACAAGTGCTATTGCTGGTTTTGTGGTCCAGAGTTACATATATTGTATGTTAATATTCAGCTGAGAAAAAAAATTAAGAGACACTTTTTTTCATTTTGTCAACTACCAACAACATTTCATGCCAAATTCCTAATAAAAATAATTTTATTTGCAGAAAACTTAAACCGGACAAACTAACAACAAGATGCAATGTTTTAAGATCTTGAATACTGCAAAGAAAACAATATATTAATTTTTAAATAACTAATTGCTAATGTTTTATTACATGCACTGTAAAAAACTTTTGGTGGGAATTTTTTGTTCAATCAACTCCGATTTAGAAGTCATTTTAACTTACTATTATTTATCTTGAGAGACGTCATTCTTAAGTTGTAACAACTCATCTCTTGTGAAGATAAATAATAGTAATTTGAAATGAAAGTTTTAAAACAGCAAAGTAGTTCAAAAGTGAATATTTGATGGAATAACCGTTTTAAATCACATCTTTCATGTGTCTTGGGTGACTTGTCACTCCTGAGGTTTGGACTTTAACAGACACTGGACTGAAATGGTCACAATACATGTGGAAATGATGATTAAAGGCAAAACTGGAGTGGTATCTTATTTCCACAGCTGTAGGTCTACACTAGTCAACATTTGAAGTGGATCAAAACCTTAAGTTGTCCTTCTACCCGTTCTTTTCTTAGGACAACTTTGATGAACTTTTTTGATCCATTTAAATGTTAACTAGTGTATAATAATAATAATACACAAATAATTTGTAACTTAAAATGACCAAAAGTCTTATGATGAAATGAGAAAATGCCTCTGGGTGCTTTTTTATTGAGTTAAATGGGCATAACAATGTCTCTGAATGGAACAGAGCACATACACAAATACCCGAACATGTCTTCATATCGTCTTACCCCAGTCATTTCTATATGCAGAAATTACAAACTATCTGTTTCCCAGGGGAAGATGAGCAGTACTTGTGGTTCAAATGTCATGTGGTATTTCTTGCCAGCCCGGTTCTGTGAAATTCTGTGACTTTCTCTAGGGGAGAACATTGCTATTGGCCAATCCTGTAAAAAAAAATCCACTATGATGTTAGTTTGTGTGCGCGGCTAACTGATGTTGTACCTCCTCTTTCAACCCTTTGATGTGCTTATGATGTCATGAGACGCTTCATGTATTTTGCATGATGTTTGCTGTTTCCTGTGATGGTGCCTTTTAGATGAAGAGCGACACAGAAGTATAACAAACCACCACTTTTCCTGTCATTACATTTCACAGCTAGGGAAAATAGGGCCTCAATATCTCTTTCAAGATTTAAAATTGAACTAACTCTTACTGGCGCTCTAAAATGCTTGATTCTGATTGGCCAGTCGTGACATTCCAAGGTTATTCCCAGATAACAACCACCTGAAACTGATAACACAGCCTCATCCGGGCACTGCAAGTCATCTAGACAAATGCAGTTTGACACTTAATGATAAATTCAATATTAATATGCATCATTTATAACATATATGAGATTATATTTACAAATTATTAAACTAAAAGTGTATACGAGTATATTTGTGTCTTTATAAACCATCTGCTAAAAATAAACTCTTGTATGCATGCTGTACAGCGTTTCACTTATTTACTACTTATTTTTCACTTATGGTCCTGGTCTCTCGCTTGTAATATGTTATAAGTAATCTCTCTCTCTGTCTGTCTGTCTGTCTGTCTGTATGTCTGTCTGTCTGCACTCTCTCTCTCCTCCTGTCCCTCTGCATTAAGAGATGCCCGGGGGCATGCGAGTAGGACGGGGGAGGGAGGGTCGGTTAAGAGCTGTCATTTAAATAAGCATTTATGGAGAGAGGAAGAGAACTGGGGGAGGAGTATGAGAGTCAGAGATGGAGAGTGAGTTTGAATGGGGAGGGGGGAAGGGGTGGGGAACACTCACTTTAATGTGTCTCTGATCTCTCGCACCAGTCCACAGCTGCTGCAGCAGCAGGCTGCCCTGCTCGGCCATATGTTGCCTGCGCCGCTCCAATTATCCTCCCTGGAGCAAGGGCCCACTCGCAGCCTGTGTGGTTGGCCCGCCGGGGTCGGCTACTGTTTCAGCACAGCTCTCACTGCTGTCACTGTGCTCGCACCCGGAGCGGCCCGCACCCCCCACCATGCCCAACCACACACACATCGCTCTGTCTTTCTCTCGTACGCCGTCAGTGTCTGTTGTTGTCAAGGAGAGCTTTATTTATTATGGCCTATTATGAAATGTTTTAAAAAGTTTAGGTCTTGGAATAAAATGCGTATGGCTCCTGTAGCTCATTGTGTAGCAAACGCAAAGTTCTGAAGTTTGAGTCCCAACGATTACACAAACTGATATAATGTATGGTTTGCATGCGCTAGTCACTGTAAACATTTGGGAAAGTGTGTTAATGTAAATTATATATAAATAGGTTGGTGCCGGGGGGCTCCAGTGTTATGACATTTGCTAAAAATCATGAATTTATCATACATTCTGCGTAATTAAACTTAAGGATGCTAATCAACAGCACTATATTGTATAATTTAATATTTTTGTTTAATTCAAAGTGTACGTTTTGGAAGGTTTTATGTCACAAATTTTCTTTGGGACAGGCCACGAAGTGATGAGCCGTACACAAGGGAGAACCACTGCTCTAAAAAATGCTAACAAAGTTATTTTCAAACCAGCGTTGGGTCAAAAAAGGACAAACCCAGCCGTTGGGTTTAGATTTGAACCCTCAATTCATTTGTATTATTACAGTACATTTTTTTTTTTTGAGTGTGTGTTAAAACGGGTCGAAACAAGTATTTTCATGCAGTAATTTTGTATTTAATATAAAAAATATAGTAATCTAAGTGACTATAGAATAGAATAAAACATCTAAGTGTAGGGGAGAGTGGATCACAACGTAACGCGGGGTTAATTGTTACATGGCTACTTTACATATTTATACAGAGCCGAGCAATCTGTGCTTTTGGTCTTTTTCTCTTACTGTCAGAAGATGATCTACTGTGAATTTCTGAAAAGTTTTGATGTGTTTTGGTTAAGATATTGAACAAAGTTTTTGAGGCATGAAAGTCAATTTCTTCATCTTATGTTTTTTCGATTTCTAAGTTGGGTGTGTAAAGCCTGGAATACACTGAAGGATTTTTGCACTCGTATAGATCCTTACCTTGTGTGCAGTGTTGTAGTACTCGAGACTCGGACTCGGTCTTAGACTCGGTCTCGAGACCATATTTTAATGGTTTTGGTCTTGTCATGGACCCGTGAGCATTTTGACTCAGTCTCGACTCGTACTCAAATACATTTGGAGTTGGGCTTATTCTCAAACCCACCCAAATCCCTTTTAAAATATTATATTACTGTTTCATTAAACTGATGTAGGATTGACGTGAACAGTGATTGGTGTTTTTTTTTTTGCGGGCATCAGACTGGCGCGAGGTCAGAGGAGGTCATGGCAGTGCAATAAAATGCATCCGTCCCGCCTACCCATTTAAGCATTAGATAAGCTGCTGTTACGCAAAATAATAATAAGGCAGCGCTAAAACACAGAGTGCCACTACACCACATCTTAGGCCACCATTTTTGTTTACATATTTAATGTATTTTCTGTTTGTATCTTAATAAAATAGATAAAAAAATAAATATGGATGGACATTATAACTTCTAAAACAACAAGTCTGGTGGTGGTGGCCTTTTGCGCAGTACCGCAACATCGCCAGCATGCGCTGGTGGTAAACAAATACCAGTACGCAGGTCGTAGCAGCAAACACGCTGTGCGTTGATCATGCTTAATTTCTTGCACTGTCAGAAAACTGTCGTAGGCTATCTTTGGACGCAAGATTGGAAAACCGGCATCTTTGAACATTTCTCACTGTACGACATAGGACCACAGATGAAGAGCCAGCATTACAGAAATCGCGACGATTGTTTCACGATGGCAATCTGTTATCTGGGAATAAACCAAAAAATTGTGCAGTGTATCTCGGGCTTTAGTCACCAAATCCAACCTTATATTATTTTAATCACCGTCTTGTTACCTACAACATAACAGCATTTTGAAACATGTCAGTAACTCCTTGTAACTGATAGCTGGGATTGAAAACATTTTTACACAGCGGGGTTAGTTGTCACACAGTGTTACAACTTATCCTTCAGTATATAATGATAATGAAATGAAAACAATGTAAATGCTATTCATCAAAATAATATCTGTTACAATATCAAGGGAAATAACTCACAGTTATGATTTTTTTTGGTCTTAATTGCGTGGCCCTTTAAAAAAATGCATTGATGCATAATACAAGTATGGTTAGATGAAGGATCATGAATAGATGAATGTGTGGATATCTATCTTTTATATAAAACAATATCCACCTTTGAACACTTAAATCTCGCAAACAAACTTTAAGGGTTCATTTGTAGCAGAGTATAAAAAAATTATTAATCTAACTTAAATACTTTTTGAATGATAGAGCCAAAGCCGAAAAGCATTACTTTGTGCCCCACTCTCCCCAACTTAACTGTCCCATGAGGCACCATTTATTTCAATAAACATCAAATTAAGTATTTTTGGTATTTAGTATACTTTTTTCAAGTGCACTTGAGGTACTACTAACATTATACTACAAATGCACTGGCTGGTATTTAGGTATTTTATAAATACATTCAAGTTTATTTAAATTTGATCTGGGATTAAAAAACTTGTCCTAAGGCATATATATATAAAGTAATTATTCTAATAATTCTAAAACTTTCAGTACATTTATGCATTTGCCACACTGTAAAAAATCTTTCCTGCCTTAAATTTTTTGTTAAATCAACTCAGCTTTACAAGTCATGCCAACATACTATTATTTATCTTTACAAGAGATGAGTTATAATAGTAAGTAAAATAATACCAAGTTAAAATGACTTAAAAGTTGTTAAAGAGTTGATTCAACAAAAAGGCAACAAAGATTTTTTTACCGTGCAGAATCAATAATCAAACCCACAATCTTTGTACTACTTACATGTAAGTTTGGTGTTGTAGTTATGTGCCTGAACCAAGTGAACTTCCTGTCTCATGTCATTTATTGGATTGGCTAGTGGCTAAACTGATCTCTGAAACAAATACAAACATGTTTTATTGTTGAAAATTAAATGTTTTGGTTTGTTAAAGAAGAGGGGAGACGACAAGCATGGATCACAGCAGTGCAAAAAGGAGTCGGCCGAGCCCAAATCACATTTGTTACCAATCAGCAGTAAGGGGCGTGTCTACTAACCATCATCGTAGCCTGGGTTGTGTATGTGTGGGGCGGGTCTATCAAAAGACCGTCCAGATTCTATTGGGGTAGGGGCGTGTTTGATTAGGTGATTTCAACATTGGCTTTCAGAGATCATGCACCCCGCCTTTAATTTTATACAGTATAATGTTAGCTCAGTGTAATAGTTGATACGCGTTACATATCATAACTTATATGAACGAAGGTTATTTACTAGTCATTTATTTTCCTTGTTATCAGAAATAAACTACTGTAAAATGACTCTGTTGTTATTGATTCTGTGTGGGAATTTACCGGAAGTTGCGTTTAGTCCACAAAAGCTGTTTGTTTATGTTGTTGCTGCTGAAACCGTCTATAGTTTTATTTTACAGATATAACTAAGTTCAGTATGTTGTCGGAGACTACAATACCATCTTAATTATGCTACTGCAGATATAAAATACGAAATGTTTTGACTTAGCCTAAGCACATAATTACACAGTATGATGAAAACAATATGGGCTCATACGCAAGTCTTACATTAGAATAGAGTTTACTTGACATGAAATCACAAGACACAAAACAAATTAAGTGATGACCTGGATTTATAAGTAGTTCAAGTACGAGCATCTAAAAAGAAGCTAACACAAAACTAACTACAGGAAAAAAAGTATTATTCAATAAAAGTCTGGGCCTTTGATCATCTCATCAGACTGAAGATTAAGGCATTTATTTGACCAAACATGGGTAAATCTTATAATGCTGAATGGCTGTCAGATGCCGAATCCTATATACTTACATATCCTCAGTGGAGATTTAACATGAAAGAGTCAATGTGAATATGAATGACAGCTACTGCTTATGGAAGTGGCTGGAGGTATCATAGCATGATGTTCCCAATGTGCCAAACCTACCTCAGGGGTCGATCCACACCCCTAACCTGTTCCCTAGGTGGCTTTTCTATCCAACCACTCCTTCATGAGTCTGTTTACTGAACTTTCCACCCCTGAAATATTTATTAGAGAAGGAAGGGAGGTTGAACTCGGGAACGAGTGAGAAGTGGGATAGAGGCCTGCGGTACAAGATAAGGTGTTGAATTTCTGTTGTTCTGGTGTTACTTTCTATATTTCTTTTAGTGAGACAGTGGTTGTTATAAAGGCATGCTTGGTTGTAGCTTTTCTGTATGTTTTAAAGCGCTGGGTGGCTTTAACGAAACATGTTGAAACTCTATTCGCATACAAAGTGTTACTGGTGTCATAACTTTTCACTGTGATCCGTTCGTCGGTACAGTACTTTATGTCTGTCTGAGGTCACGGGGTCAAGGAGAGCATCATGTGCTGTAATTCAAGATGGAAGTGCGCGGGTGGGGTCATGGGTCAAAGGACATCGGAACAATATCACACACAGAGTCTTATTTCTCATTTTGGTAGCTTATTTTTTGCCAAAGCACCTAAGGAGCAAAGTCTGCACAGTTTTCCCCTGCCAAAAAAACACATTGGCTGCTTCATTTTCGCATTGGACAAAAGAATAGGAAGTAAACCAAGCTGGATCCTCATGAATCTTTAACCGGAGTTTGTTTTGTCTTATGAATGTAATTAATGCATAATTAATATTTAAAGATTGCCTCATTTATCAAATTTAACCACTTTACCCACTCACCACAACAGAGTTGACTCATAAACTCAGCGAATAAACAACAGTCAGATGTTTTGGAGTCGGTGAAGACGTTCACAACAGAAGACTAATGAGGCTGGGTCTTCTTGCGTGCGTTTGTTATTTAGCAGGTTGCAGCCGTTTCTCTTATTGTATGCGGATTCCCTTGGATCTTCAGGAAACGGGTCAGTAGACCGGCATTCTGTTCTGATCCAAGCCCGAACCGGGTCTCTGGTGGTTGTCTTGTTTTGACAATACTGAGAACAGTGACACATTTATTGTCCTCCTTCACATCTGGCTCTATAAACAGAGAGAGAAAATACATGATTTAATTGGTATTATCCTTATTTATTCTTAATATATACAATTGATTTTGTACAAAACTCATCGATCTGAAATGCTCTGTGTCCCTGATTGGCCAGCTAATCTGTACGTTGCGATCAGCCTGAATACCTCTTTGACGTCAGCCGGAAATGTGACGCTTCTTACCATGTTTGAAAGATTTGGTCACAATTCAATGCTGATAGGAGTTAACTTACAGGCTGAGTCCGAAGTCTTGTCCATGTCGACAGGCCCCGGAATTAAACTGTTGCCTACAATCTATGTGTTTGTTGTAGTCCACGAAAAGAGATTTACGTTGGAAACGATGACTTGCGTCATAGTTAACATTGGGGTTTAAACCTTTTGCATATCGTTAACATGTAGCCTACTACTACACACTTACACGCCAAAGGAAATGTAAAATCGTGAATCGGACAATAGTTGCTTTTTAATCATAAATTCTTGTAAAATGCTAATGACTTGCAATTGTAATGCTCAGTTAACTGAAATAAACCATGCTTGATGATGTACGCAGCCTGCATATGCGACCTGCGGAGGATGCTGCCCAAATTTTATATGACGCTACAACCTGAATGGATGCTTGCGATTGTGTTAGGGGCGGGACCATGCTCAGTGGCGCCATTGAGAAATGTATTGCGTGTTTCAGCAATAAATTTCTAACATTTATAATGTCTTTAGAAACACTAAACTTTAAATACTAGACTTTAAAGGGAAAAATTTAAAGGGATAGTTCGGCCAAAAATGATATTAAACCCATGATTTACTCACCCCAAAGCTGTCCGAGTTGCATATGTCCATCGTTTTTCAGACAAACACATTTTCGAAAATGTTTTAAATCTTTTAGTTGATTAAATGAGGAGCCTCCGTAGGCTGCGTAAGCTCTATCCTGAATGCGGACGCGACTAAGATGGCGGCGCTACCGGTAGGTATTTATTTTCGTTAATTAAGTTTTAAATATGGTTATTTCTACAACAACACTGCACGGATTACCCTCAGGAGACCTTTGTTTATCATCCTGGAGCCGTTTGGATTTATTTTGTGAAGGATGGACGCACTTTTTTTGGACTTGAAGGTCGTGGACCTCGTAACATTACATTTAATCAACTGAAAGATCTAAAACATTTTCAAAAATATCCGAAAATGTGTTTGTCTGAAAAACGATAGACATGCAACTCGGACAGCTTGGGGGTGAGTAAATCATGGGTTTAATATCATTTTTGGCCGAACTATCCCTTTAAGTTGACAAAACTTGCTGTGAGGTAAACTAAAAGCTATTTGCTCTTTTAAAAGGAGGAGTAACCAACTCAATATGCCCCACCCTAACTTCCTGTTTTGTCAATTACGTCAATGCATCAATCAAAGCAGCACGTTCAGATTCAATAAACAATCTGTGACACATATAACCAAAATGAATAAGAATGCTTTTTCTTGCATTTATTTTTTCAAACGCATTCATCCACTTAAAATTCCAAGGTACCTCGTGAGGGACCCTGCATTATTTGACAGAAAACTTCATCAAATACAGCAACTCAAAAACTAAAAGCTAAACATTTCACATATCTTTGGAAAGCTGGAATTCTTGTGATTCAAATAATGTAAACAGTTTTAAGATACAATCAACACAGCAGGTACAATTTGTGTCCTTTTTAGGCATTTTTAAGCCTTTTTCAGGAATTTTTTAAAGAGTATTTTTCATTCCTAGGAAATGATGAGTGAGCTTTGTAGCTACCGTATATTTGCTTGCTTTTATTCGTTTTTAAATCACTGGACATGACATTATGGTGACTTGGAAGGCTGTATGTTTCCTCTTATAGGCTACATAAAATGCTTCATATGAAGTGACTGACTGACAGCGGGGCAGAAAAGCAGCTGACTCTGTTTGGCCCATTTCGACCTCATCATCTGATGCTCGTCTCTCAGTCTTTTCTTCTGGTCACTAGAGACCATCGTGAGGGTCCTTCCATCAGGCCGGCTAAAGTGGGGATTAAGTAGAGCATTTCTTCCTGTCAATATATAATCGTTCAGCTTAGCTGGCCTGACATAGATCTGTTTCCTGAGCGATTGTGCTGATCTATCAAAGACTCTGATGCACCAAACCACAGATTTATGCTCTTCTTCTGTCACTGCTGTCGCTCTTTCTTCTGTGTGTGGATGTCTGGGGAGTTGCGTCGACACGGCGGCGTGCTCTCTCATTTAATAATCAGTGATGATAAACCTAAGATGGAATTGAATAAGATCACTGAATTCCCAGGCTGTGGGACACATCGGGGGTTCTGATGTGACCCAGTTTACCAGTTTATGTATCTGACTGAACATGATGGAAAACGTCAACAGTGATTTTCAAGGTCACACTGAGTTTGCTATGTTACATTGTGCTTGTGGTGGCTCTTAAACAATCTACCTAATGTAGATTCAGTCAACCTTTAAATAGCATTAATGTAATTAATAAATATCTTCCTGTGTTGGTCACTTGATATGAATTCATATGAAAAAAGAGAGATTTAGTAGAATTTGTGTTTTATATACATTATATACTTTTTAAAGAGTGTTAGCTGTTGTTTGTAGTTTCCAAAACCAAAAGGCTGAAGTATGGTTCGTTTTTTTGTCCGTGACCAGTGCGTGTGATGCAATTTTCGTCATCAGAAGAGTGCGTGGGTACTGTACATGCAACACCAGTCTTTTGAAACCCAGCCTACATTGTAAGTGGTGCATGCGCGTACAGGGGTTTCATAGCGTTTTGTCGCAATGTGCATGCATCGAACGTCTGAATCAAATTAACTGTGCTTTGCAAGGCTTGTGCGTTCGACCAAACGTACACGTAAAAAAGACTGACTATACTTCAAGCTTAAGTGAAAAACGTCACTCCTCTATAGGTTTCCTATCATCATTATGCCAAGCGGATGTAAAATGACATAGTATTTAATATATTGTATATTTTCTATAGGATCAGCTAAGTTTGGCTTTCATGGTTTTTTTCCTATAAGGACTTTTTTCCCCACAGTGTTTTTCTCCTAGGAATTTTTTTTAACCCTTTGGGGGTCAGCTGACATCAGCTTAACTTAGAATTTTTTTCTATCTGTTACATTAATACTTTGCTCACTAGTACGGTTTAATCTTAGCCGCTGTACTTTGATACTTTTGTCGTCCACAGATTTTTCTGTATTTTCTCTTGTAATGTAATTTTTTAATAATGTTAAGCTGCATTAGAGCAATTAAACAAAAGTTGTCTGTTTAGGGCTGCTGTAGAAACATGGCGAAGACTTTCATGTAAGGAGAACAGCGGTGTATGATGAGAAAATGACTCATTCTAAGGTAATAAAAGCAATACAGTTCATTATGTAAGGTCTTTCTACACAACTAATTATAATTATATATAATTATTATAATTCTAATATAGGGTATGAATATTATATTGCACTTCTGTTAGAGATCCTTACACAATGCATATTTAAATAACTGTGATTAGCAATAGTGGTTTTCAAAATATAATAAATGAACATAATAGTAAATAAACATGACAGGCGGTTGTTTATGTTTACATGATTATCAATGAATATTCTAAACATTACAAATCCTACAAGAAGAAAATGATAAATTTTCAACCCAGTGTTGGGTCAAAAAGGGACCAACCCAGCCATTAAATTAACCCAGGAAATGTTTATAGTTGACCCAACAATGGGTAAAAAGAACCATAACCATTAAGCCATAACCAATTATTTATAAAAGGTAAAGCATTATGTCTATACTGTTAGAAAAAAGGTACAAAACTGTGCCTTTTCTGTCACTGGGGCTGTATGCTCATAGGTTTATTTAAATACATACGTTAAAAATATTAAAGAAAAATCTTGTAGAGTTAAATTTTAGGGGTACAAAATAGTTAACTGTACCTTTAAAGGCACACAATACACTCTAAAAAAATAAAGGTACAAAAGCTGTCATTTGTACAGTACCCTTTGAAAAGGACCATTTAGATATGTATACATTTGATATAAATCTTTTAGGTTATAGACTTTTTTAAGGAACAAAGTTGTAGTTTTTGAAAGGGTACAGTCCCAGCGACAGCTTCTTTACCTTAATTTCTGAGAGTGTATGACGAAAATGTTTACAACAGTCCTCTCTGACGCTTGATATGCTGCATATATCAGTGTCCAGTACTGGTCAGTCATGTTCATTCATTTACTTGTTCTCAATATGGTGGATTCAAAAGCCATTTACTGTATAGGAAATAGTGAAGGAGTGAATGAGTAAACACAGCTACTCTTAAAAAAAACCTGCTGCTAGCTAGCACTAAAAACTCGTAATCATATGGGAACCATTTTTTAGAGCACCTATGAAGAACCATACAGGGTGATATACTGTAGCACAATATGGTTCTATACAGTTGCTACATAGGTGCTATAATGAACTTAAAATGGTTACCCTATGATTACGAGCCAGTGAACCTGTATCGGTATGTTTTTGAGTGTTTTGAGACGAATATGTTAAAATAATGTTTATTTTTGCAAAAGAAAGAAATACACCTACTACTGTACTCTAGGTATCTTGAACTAATGGAGACACCGGCTAATGGGTTAATTTAATTCCGCTAGGCAGCACACTCTGTCTTGTTGCTAACAATTAGCTGGGAATGGAGTTGTTAATTTTTAATGATGAGAGCAAGGTAAAGAGAGAAAACAGAGGAAAAGCCTTCTGCACTTAGCAGAGCTGCCAGAGGCTAATGTGACGCTCACCATGTGCTCGCTCTATATCCCATAATGCATTTCACAGAAAACTAAATACTGTATTTGAAATAGTTTTAAAGAACTTTTTACCTTATTGAATGTGGGAGGTAAAATAAATTCCTACCACAGAAGTCGATGGGTACCGTCAACTGTGTGAATACCATAATTTATTAAAATATCTTCTGTTATGAATACTCATACAGAGGATGAGTAAAAGATGACAGAATTTTCATTTTTTGGTGAACTGTCCCTTTTTAAACACAGCAACAATTTAGTTTAGCGAAGAGGTGACAGATTAAACAGTATGTCCTATATCAAAAATTACCCAGAATTACTGCACACCTTCATGAAGCGTGATATACATCTATACATATAGCACACATATCTAACACTTTCCTTGCTAATGGTCACTATCATCTCCTATCATTGGTATCTATCTCTCTCGAAAACTCAATATTGTTGATTTGTGTTACATGCACGTTGATGTTCAAGCCCCTTCACTCACTGGTACATTAAAATGTTTGTTATTGTAGATATCAGCACTTCAGAGACCATTAAGAGGAAAGCACTGACAGAAGCAGTTGGATGAGGCTCTCCGTCTGTTCGTGAAACGAGTGTGTCTGTGTGAGTTTACCTTTACTGTACAGTTGCTTCTATAATGCTTTATAAAACAGATCAGATATTGGAAAAGATCACGGTTTATGAGACCATTAGAATAGGCAAACACACATGTGGCATAAAGACGGTTACTATAGGCCTACTATAACTTCTCACTGTAGTTTTGTTAGTAAAGCTAACAAGGCATTCACTCTGTTGGCGTGATACAAACCAGTAAAGCATCTCAATGCTGTATCAGCATTATCAGATTCACGAAACCCATTTCGTGAATACCTACCTGTTAAATAAAATGTCTTCGTCAACACAAGTGTCCAAGCACGCGCACACTGCACTGGCATTACTATTTAAATAAAACAGTAAACAAAAAGTGACTATCGTTTAGTCTTAAATAATTCACATCGCTAACTTACAGCGCGAGGTCTCACAATACAAATATCCGTTGAAGGAGATGCTGACAACTTATTGAACCATCAGAGCTCAAACAATGCAACAGATATTTAACAAATGTCAGCGTGGATAACAAGAAGAATTTGCTCGCTCTCTTTCTCGCACGCAAACGTACACACGCGGGTTAGGCCGGTGTCGATCAGAGGCTGGTGAAGTGTTTGCAGACAGACAGGGTAGATGAATAAGTGATAGAGTTGATGTATAATAAATGGCAGTGCATCGTTACACATTCTCACAATCAGTAGGGCATTCCAGAGGGCAGCCGCAGATGGACACCACACTAACATCATCAACACAAACCCCTAACAAGTGGATCTGCTAGCTGTTTAAACGCCCACAGTCAGGCCTAGAAACCTTGTCATTGTTACAGGAGAGATTTGGGCAGTTTCGATAAATATATGGTTTATACAGCAAATATATTTTTATATACAGTATATCGTTTTTTATATAGGTATATATTACAGCGTTTTATAATAATAAAACGTCTGCCATTATTGGCCAAACTGATTAATCCAGGTGTGTCTGATTATTGTTGTTGTGACTAATGAGGTCAGGCACTCCTGGATTATCAGTTTGTCCAATAATGGCAGACAGGAAACAAGGAGCTGGCTGAAGTTCAGGAAGTAGTGCAGCTGGGCATAAAGCCTATTCCTGTGAGATCAGGTTTACTGAAAACCCTAATAGGTTGATTGAGTAAACTATTTCCATTAATTCAATTGAGTAATGGGTCTCCCAAAAACTTGTAAATGGTCAACTTAAAATGTTAAGTTTACCAAACCTGGAGTTGGTATAGTGTACTTGAACAATTAAGTTTACCTGGTGTTCACATGAAGTTAAACGTCACTTAACTTAGTGTTCATAATCTACTGAGGGATATTATAACAATGAAATGAATAAATGACTAACTGTCAATCAGAGTTGATAAATAAATAAAATGAATTCTCCACAGGAGCACACAGCAAAATGCAATGTTGACATTTTATTATTGTTTTTTTATTAAAATCACATTTATTTTCTTTTAATAGATTTTTTTATTCTCATGTATCTTTGTTTTTTATTATTATTTTTATTTTTTTATATATATATATATGATTTTCAAATTTTCTTTTCTCTTAGATTGTTATCTCATTTCTATGGAAAGCACTTTCAATTACCCCTGTGTATGAAAAGTGCTATACAAATAAACTTGCCTTTACTGTAAAATGTCTGTAGAAATTACAGTATTTATGGCAGCTGTTTGCCAGTAACTTACTGTAGATTTAATTGTATGTTATGTACTGGCAACAGTTTGTTCAAAGTTAAATGAGCATTAAACATTAACAAGTCTTTGTCTTTCCAGAATAAAATGCCAATGCAAAGCATTCTGAACATCAAAATCTAAAGAGGAAAAAAAACAGAAAAAGATTTCTGGTTCCCAGAATGCTTTGCATGGGTCTGTTATTTTATAGTTTTTTTCTGTTAAGACAAAGACTTGTTAATGTGTAATGTTCATTTATGTTTGAACAAACTGTTGTCAGTAAAATCATACATTTAATGGAAAACAGCTGCATAACAACAGCTAATTTTAATACAGTTTTGCCTTACCTTGACATTTATTTTTCATTACAGTGAAAAGAAATACAAAGAGTTGAACCTTTGTTCACATTGCACAGGATTTTAATCATCATTTGTGACCTGTTGGTGTAATCTATAATCTAATGATGAGATCAGGAGCATCAGTTTTTTCCACATTGATTTCAATCTTTGACATGATCTTACTCAGTCAATATTAAAGATATCAAAGTTATATTTTCACACGATGTTCTTTAGATTATGTAGGATGATAGAAACAGTAATTCACAAAAAATGGGTAGCCTAATATGTGATTGAATCCAAGTCAGTAGATGTCTGTGTTGTGGCATGCTCTTCTCTACCGGCTGCTCATTTTCTTGCTCTTTACGGCTCGAGTCTTTAATCTCTCGGCCTCCTGTTCTCATTCTTTCCTAATCCTCTTCACCAAGAGAAAAGATGAAACTGATATTCTCTTCCCATCTGTCGGTAGACTGAAACTTCAGAAATGCTTTACCACTGACTAAACATTTTCTTATATACAACCGTTAAAAGTTACATGCGCAACATCTGTGCATGCAGAAACAATAGTACAAACTTCAGAGTATAGATTTGCATGGTGGTGAAAATGCAACTCACCTTAAAGTGAAAATTTGCATAGCACCTTAAATAAACTGTGGGTGTTATCTCATTCCCAGGATAAGAAGAATGGAGCCGTGTTGTTTTGCTGTATATCAGTCTACATGAGGCTTGTGTTATATGAGGTAAGCATCATCCAAAGCTAAATAAAAGAATTTCAGGGGAGTTGAAATGATTGCATCAAACCTGTTTTATTGGTGGGTGATGTGCTGTGATGTATGAAAGATTTTTACTGCAGCAACTTCTATAGCGCACCTGTGCCGAATGTTTAAACAATCAGGTTTGCATTGTTTTTTTTATAGAAAAGTACAAATTGATCTCCACATACTTAAAAATAAAGATGCTAAAAGTGCCATAAAAGAAACATTTTTGGACCTTTCGCTCATGGATTGTTGTACATTATGACTTGAACAGACAGTTTACCCAAAAATGAAAATTCTCTCATTATGTATTCATCCGTTATTCCAAGCCTGCGTGACTTTCTTTCATCCATGCAACATGTAGATATTATCCAGAAAGTTAGTGACCCACAGCCTCAGTTCCCTCAGTTTAACTTTCTTTAGAAATTCTCACTTGTGTTCCACGTAAAAAACATGCAGATTAGATCAGAACAGAAATCTTGATCTGTGGCTGAACAACAAAACTGGACAGAGACCCCAAATGGCATAGCAGATCATATAGTGAGTGTTTTAAGAGAGGGTGAGATGATCAAAGAAGCTGCCCCGAGGGTAAACCGACTGGGGGTCTCTATTAGTTTTATCGGCTTGCCACTATAACAACCACCTCCTCTCTCTCCTATTCCTCCCCCCTTTGCTCTGCCATATGATGGGCGTCCAAGGGCCCTCCGCCCCCAGGGCCGCTCGACTGGGGTCACGTGAGGGACCTGTCAGCTGGAAAGCCTGCCACCAGTTGCCCGATCGGTGGTGAGGTTTTGACTATAGGAGTGGTGTATCCTCGCCTAATTAGATGCTTAGTGCGGTCATTACACTACAGTTGAGCAAACACAGACCAGTGTCTGCTGTGTTTGGGGTTTGTGAGCTGTCTAAAGGAACCCATGTGTGAGAGGTGAAGAGGGTCAGCTGTGGAACAAGAAGACTTGTTTCCCCTTTGACCCCAGGTCCTTATTTCTCAGCGGTGAGAACGGGGATACAATAAGACATACAGGGCAGTGTGACCAGGAACAAAACTGTGACTGCAGGAGTCCATGTGGAGCTGTTGTTCATGCTCAGAATCAAGTTCAATGCGTGACAGACCTCAGCTGATCTTTATATTGTCAGGCCTTGGTAATAGCGATCTGGGTAATTTGCTTTTCTATTATTGGCTTAGAGTGGTTCTTTAGATATTCATAATTAAATGTTTGCACTTTTACCACCTTTTTACTGTGATTTTACCCACATTAATACTATTTAGAAAAAAAAACAATAATAGGAAATAAGTTAAAGATATTTTCGTATCAGATCAAAGTATTATACTATTAAAAAACAGTTCACCCTCAAAATTTAATTCATAATTTATACATTATATTTCTTTATAGCAATAAGGCCACTATTTTAAATACTAAATTGTTACAAGATTTTAAAACAAGACAGACAACTTGTCCTTTAAAGTTACAAAAAATAGCCCTGGCATAGTTCAAGCTTTAATCTGAAACCGGAATATATGCTATTTTAAAGGGGACTTTTTACAAGACTTTTTTAAGATGTCAAATAAATCTTTGGTGTCCCCAAATTACATATGTGATGTTCTAGCTCAACTTATTACACGGCTCTCTGGAATGCTTGATTCTGATTGGTCAGTTGAGACATTTGCAGGTTCGTTCTTTTCGAATAATAACTTCTCCAAAATAATAACGCATAGCCGGTACTACTTTTACGAGTAAGATCGCTCCGCGCCAATAAAGATTACTGTTTGTTTGGCGCCATCTTGTGACAAACACTGGACAACCACGACAAGACACAGAGAGCTTACTGAGACTGAACTTGACAAAATAGAGCATGACAGCTACGAAGCCAACACACAAAAAAATACAGAATGGGCATTAAAACTTCTCAAAGACTGGCTAAAAGAGAAAAAAATGGAGACAGACAAGTATGAAGCAGAGGATCTTAATAAGGTATTACGATCATTTTATGCATCTGTGCAAAGTTTCGCGGAAGGATAAAAATGTTAATTTAAAACAAATATGCCAATAAAATGTTTCAAATTCATATTCATGTCCAGTTTTTTTTCTTATGTGACAAGTAGCCGTGTAATAAGCGGGATAATGTAGAGGCAGCCGGTAGTTATTGGGAAATAAGCCCCTTCAGTGTGATACAAGACCCTCCGCTTCGCGTCGGGTCCTGATCACACTGTCGGGGCTTATTTCCCGATAACTTCCGGCTGCCTCTACATTATCCCTTACATATACAGATAATTTATTATAACGTTAAAATTGCCACTTTGTAGTTGTAAGCAAAATGTGCTATTTTGGGTGTGTCCTTTAAAATGCAAATGAGCTGATCTCTCCACTAAATGACAGTGCTGTGGTTGGATAGTGCAGAGTAAGGGGCCGTTTTATCCCCTTCTGACATCAGAAGGGGAGTCAAATTTCAATGAACAATTTTTTAACATACTTGCAGAGAAAGGTTTACCAAAACTAAGTTACTGGGTTGATCTTTACACATTGTCTAGGTTGATAGAAGCACTGGGGACCCAATTATAGCAATTAAACATGGAAAAGTCAGATGTCCCCTTTATAGGGGACTTTAAATTACTTTTAACAACTGTTATTAAATGTCTTTTGAGGTGAAGCGATGAGTTTATGAAATGTTGGGTCAGAGGTCAGTCTTCCACCCTACCTCAACTCTATTAGAAACACGCGTACACCCAAAGTTTATAATGCTTGATATATAAATGTTTTCTTACAAAAACCATTACTTTGCCTCGTGGGCATTTAAAGGTGCAATGTAAGGATCTCTTGACAGAAATGCAATATAATCTACATAACTATATTATCAGTGGTGTAAAAAGACCTTACATAATTAACTGTATTGTTTGGGTTAGGGTTAGGGTATTTAACCTTACAATGAGCCGTTTTTATCTTCATACACCGCGGGTCCCCTAACAAGAAAGTTGTTGTCATGTTTAGCCCTAAACGCACAAACTGTTGTATAGAGTGTGTTTTACCACTACGTTGTCTCAGTCGACGGCATGTTTGTCCTATGACTGCTACTCATTGTGTTTCAAAGTTGAGGATTGTTGCAATTCACCACCTCACCATTCCATAAAGTTATCTCGTCAATTAAGAGAAAACGCCTTCCTGCCAATGACAAGTTTTTAGGGCAATCCACATTCTGCTATTTTCCACTAGGTGGTGCTCTTACCAAACTTATGAAACACTAACTTTTGTGAAAATCATAAAAAATGCTGGCGCTGGCTGGTAACTTTTTTCAAAAATGCTGGCGGGGAAAGAGTTAATAGCTGAATGAATTCGTTTTTAATGGGTGGATGTGCTTTTTGAAGCTTTAAAACTGGAAAATGCCATTATAAAGCTGAAAAGAGGCAGGTTATTATGTAATATAACTCCATTTGTGTTTGGGTGAAAGAAAAAAAGTCCAATACATCAGTACATTTTTACTGAGCTATTCCTCTAACATGTATTCAGTAAGTTTAATTGTTCACCGAACAGCTATGGCTAAAATGTAATGCTTGAACCCAACATATAAAACCACAGCTATAGAGTAAACACTCAATTGTGTAATTAGATTTTTGTCTCAAAACCTTATAGTTCTTGTGTCAACTTCTCCATGCCCCTGCCTCTCCTACATCAGTTTATATAAAAGTTTTAACAGCTGGATGGATGAGTTCAAAGAGCGTGATGCTCTCAAGTCTCAAAGCTCTAATCACTACCCTTGAGTTGATCCACAATCCATACAATTCACCTTCTCCATTCAAACTTCATGTACAGCTGGCCTCAGGCACTTCATTACAAATGCTGCAGACAAAACAGAAAGTGTTTCACAATTAGAAAGAATGGCAAATAGACAATAAGATCATATCAGTTTGGTTTGAAAACACCACGCAGGCGCCTGCCACAGATGCTGGAGGACTTTGAAATCTGTCACTAACTGTAGAGTCATCTCATCTCTCTTTTCCTCTCTTTACTCTTTGTGTGGGCAAACTGACAGTGTGCAAGATTACACCCGCTTTCTTACTGCGCGTGGCGTCTTGCATTGTGTCGGTTTTTCTTTTGTGAAATCGGGAATCGATGCGTTGGCGGGCAATTTGAACTGCGTGTTTGAAGAGAGCTGTCTGTTGGCTTGTACATTGTCATGTTTGTTTCGCTATTGATGGCCCTCAGGGTGAGTTAACAGTAATGATTCATGTGTAACTTAAAAGGGCTGTTTGTTTTGTAAATCCTGATGAATCATGTTATTCCAGCATGATTTCATTTACTATATGTCAATATGTGTGGAGGTTGCTGAATATACATTTAAAATGAACAAATATCAAATATAAAAAAATCGGGTAACTGGTTGGGTGGTACAGACAGCAGACGGTGCGGATCCGGCCCGGAGTCATCTGCTGTCTGTAGCACCCAACCAGCATTTAAGGCTTTTGTCTTGTTTATGTCTTTTAAAGATAGGGACCAGTGTTGGGGTAAATGCATAACAAGTAACGTGCATTACGTAATAATATAACTTTTCTAAACGAGTAAAGTAATGCATTCCTTTATAAATGTACACATTAATATTTGAGTTACTAAAAAAAATAATGCAAGTTACTTTTCAGCTTTATTAATTTGAAAAAAAAAATGATGTACTGAATTACACTGAACGTAGTCACGTAGGATTACGCGCTCTGTGTGTGAGCGCCTGAGCGCAACAGTTTGAGTCAGAAACAGAGATGGCTGGCCAGAGCTTGACATTTTTGCGATGAAAATTGAGATTTATTTTTTGAATGGAGAACTTCTCTGTCATAAAAAACACCTGAAAAGAGATCAAGCCATAAGAAAAAGTAATGCAAAAGTAGCTTAAAAGTAATGCAAGTATTACTTTCCATGAAAAGTAACTAAGTAACATAATTAGTTTTTTGGGAGTGATTTAATATTGTAATGCATTACCTTTAAAAGTAACTTTCCTCAACACAGATAGGGACACACAAAACCGATGGCAACAAAGTAGTCGTGAACAGTCAGCCCACGTTAGCGCGTGCTGGCTGCGTCTGGGTTCAAAGTTGCCCTGACACACCAAAAAAGATGCCGGCCAAGTATCATATCCGTTCTGCACCTGCGTGAGATGAGATAACTTTCCATACCAGCAGGTGGCAGTAGTTGGTGAGCATTACTTAAAATGTAAAACCGAATGATCTATAACTGCTATGATACAAAGCTTAAAGGAACAGTATGTAAGAATATTTATATCATTCACAACTCAAATACTTATATCACTGACAACAGTGGTCTGGGCCAGGATTTTGTCATTTAAAAAGTGGAGTTGCAGCCCTCAACTGATGTTTATGTTGTCATGTTGTGTATTGGCCACCAGTTGTGTGATTGCAGTACCAGTTTTAGCCACAAGTTTTTTGATTGCAATACCAGTTTTGGCCACAATCCTACATACTGTTCCTTTAAATGAGACATTTTTATCTACAAACACCGAAGGTCCCCTTACATGAAAGTCGCCATTTTGGGCCGGCATGTTTCTACAGAAGCCTTTAATGGACAAACTTGTTTTACTAAGTTGTCTACGACGATGACATGTTTGTGCCGTGGTGGCTACCGTAGCTTCTCCATGTGTTTCAAAAGCGAGGGATGAGCAATGAACTTAGCCGTTGGTTGCAATTCGCAACCTCGCCACTAGATGCCTGTAAAGTTTACACACTGCACCTTTAAGTCAGACGAAACTTAAAACCCTCCTGAACACCGAACCATCAGTTTGGTGTATAAAAACAAAACAAATCAGTTGGTCTGGTGTAATTTGTGAAGACGTCTGCACATGTGTATTACTAGCCTGATCTCACAAGAATTTGTATATATTTTACGAGTTGGCTAATTCATATGAATTTGTAAAAGGGTAGTCAGACAAAAATTTAGGATTATCATAAAAAAAAACAATAAAAAACCCACCCTAACACCTGTGTCACAGGGGTCGAGGAAATTGTACATTTTTTTTATAAATGTGATCGTATGAATTAATACAAATTAGCCACCTCATAAAATACGTACAAATTGCCAAGAGATAGCATTGGTATTAACAGTATTTTTAAGCCAATTTCCAATTGACGCTGTACCTGATAGCTTTCAATGCTTCATTAAATTGTAAGCAAAAAGTGCTAATTTACAACCGACTAAAGAAAAGATCCAGTATCTTGTGGGTTCATATTTTTTCAGTAAGTGATTATTCAGTAATTCAGAGATTCAATCAGCTGTAAAAAGTAAGACTGGCATCGGTCTTGACCTATGGTTTGTGATAAAGCAGCTGATTAATGGCGCTGTTTTTATTCACATCCACTCATGCAGGTTTATTGAAGTTTGTGTCAATGAGCACTTGTGTATCTAGACGCTCTAGATTATTTGCGACCGCTATTGACTGGCCACGTGTAATTTGTCCACTTTAATTGTAGTTTGCTGCTCAAAGAGACTTCGCGCAAAGTCCGGTTATGCAATAAACAAGAGCATCCAAACCTTCCCACATCATCGGCCCTAAATCCCCCATCATTCCCTGTCGTCTGTGGGACAGGGGGAAACATCTCCAGAGCATTGTAGCCACATGCCCCCCCGCAATGAATCCGTCAAAGAACAGCTTTTCTGGGAGTTACGCCTTGGCTGGATCAATAAGTCTGTAGAGCAGTTTCCCAAGATGGATGACACAGTCCCTTCTTGTTAGCGAGACTCTGTCACCCAGCCGTGATCTGGCATGGATCACAGAGCAAGATCCTAAGGGACCCGAAATTCAGCAAAACACTGATCGGTCTTCAGTACTTAGCAGTCATTTAGGGTTTCTAATGAATGTTGGTGTTGACAATGACCGATCTAAACATCCCAGATGTTAGATCAGCATGCGATTATACGACTCACAGCTGAAAGTGGTGAGTCAGTGAGTCATGAATGAATCAATGATTCATAGCTTGTCACTTTATAATCAAATCATTCCTGCATGTATACTTCACACATTTGTTTACCGTTCAGTGATATTTGGGCACTTGGGTAGCACTTTTAAAGCTATGAAAGACATTACGTTAGATAACAAAAGTGCCATCTGCTAACAAATAATGCTGTCCAACAAGGTTAACTATAGACCCGATATAGTTCGCCTATTAGTAACCCACATGTCGTTTTCTGCAAAATAACTTAAGATGTTTTATATCTTGTGAGATGTATGATATTCAACATTTAGTAAAGTCAATAGTGATTACAAGGTGTTTGTTTTTTTATTTATTTAATTAATTTAATTTATTTTGGGGCTATGGTTAGACCTCTATTAAATTTTCACTGACAGCTTTGACCTTGTTTTAGTTTACACTATAAAAATGCAACATGAAGTTAAAACAACGTGGTTTTGCAAGTCAATTCAACCTACTATTATAAGTTTTTACTTGTGATAAGTTGGCATAACTTATAAAAACAAGTTGAAATTGTTTAACTTAATTAGTTAAGTTAAAGTAACATTTAACTTAACACTGTTTTTTTACAGTGTAGACATGTTTGGACGGCCATTAGATGTCTTTTAGGGGCTGTTTACACTTGGTGTTAAGATGTGTTTTCATCAATCGGATCACAAGTGGACGAGAGAGACACATTACGTTTACACCTGGTATTTAAATCCGTCTCTTTTGTCCTTCGACCGCTTCTGTCCTGAATACTGTGAGGGGACGGTCCGTGAGACGGTGGGCGAGTCTCTCTGCTGTCATTCAAATGCGAGTGGGAGTAATGATGAGTTTATATGGACGCAAACTAATATTATGTCGGAGTCCGCTGCTTGTTTAGCAAGTATACATGCTGCACAGTGTTTTGTAAGTTTTTATGTTCGAGCTTTCTCTGAATTTTCAGCGCAATTGATGAAATAAGATCGCGCAACTTTCACGCTTTCAAAACGAAACTACGGAGAACACCCGCTGTAGTTTTATCAATGAAAGGCTAAAAATAGTGCTGTTCATCGTATGTTCACGCCAGAAGTAAAAAAAGACGTAAAACTTGTGTTTAATACCTCAGATTAGATAAATGGGCGGAGAGAAGGCGGTCGCGTGTGGCTGTTCGAACACATTCAACCACATATGCGTTCCGCAACTCCAAAGCGATCCGATCGAAAGTGGTTTCGACTACCTCTGGATGTGGTTGAAAGTGGTCGAAAGTGGACGTTTTCAAAACGTTTTGAACACCATTTACACCTGGCATTAACGTCGTCCACTTGTGATCCGATCGACGAAAACGCATGTTAATGCCAAGTGTAAACAGCCTCTTAAATGCAAAATAGTTTGCTAGGATCTAGTGGCGGCCAGTGACTTCTCTTCCGAGGGGCGCGAATTCAAAGTAAGTGTTTGAAGTGTCATGTGTGTTGCTCTTGTTTTCAAATATGTGTTTGTTGCATCATGTGAACCATTGTGCATCATGCGTTTTGTCAAAATTCGAGCCTGCTTCACACGCGTCGAAAGGAATTATAATAAATTTGTGTTCACAAAATACTCGCAGGACACTAATTTAACACTAAACTCTGATTACACATGAGATTAAGTGAGTAACTGGCAAAAGCGAGCATCTCTTTTATCATAAACTCTTAGATGCGTCTCGTATTTTGACATCACACGTAATGCACATAAGTTTATATGATGCACCGTACACATATTTTGACATTATGAGCCACACATGACGGGATACATACATGTTGTGACGAGCTTCAAATCGTGTGTCCTCAAAAAAGAAGTCACCGGCCGCCACCGCCGGGATCTTTTTTTAAACAGACTTTTTTGCAGTAACAGCTATTTTACGATTACTTTTAATCAACTGGTTGCAAGAAATTTACTTTAAGTAGATTTTATTTGGTAAGTTCCACTCAAATTTATGCAAATGTTTTAACTAACTCTAAGAAAGCATGTGTTCATTTTTTACACATTTTTTTGTGTTATCTTAAGTAACATTAAGTAACAATTAAGTTGTTTTAAGTAACACAAAATGTGGTGTTCCAATAATAACACAGAGATTTATGAATTATCATCCCAGTCTCACGAAATTACGAACCTATCGTCACGTAATTTTTTATTCTTTTTTGTGATAATGTCACGAATTTCCGCATTTTATTGTTATCGTATCACAAATTTCTGTTTACACGTCATTGTCACATATTTGTTACTCAACTGTGTTGTCCTATTTTCTTATCATTGTCGCTTTGGTTTAGGGTTAGATTGACATAAAATGACACCCTTACCCAAACCCACCTGTAACCCTAATGCCAGGCAAAATTGGTCAGAAAATATAAAAAAATCAGAAAAAAATAGTATAAACCAATACTTAAAGTGACATCCTAACGCAAACATCAAATCTAACCATAAACCAATCCGAAAATATAAAAAAATCAGAACATATAAAAATTAATGAGAAAAATAGTATAAACCAATACTTAAAGTGACATCCTAACGTAAACACCACATCAAACACTAAAATGATCAGAAAATATAAAAAATCAGAAAATATAAAAAATAAACGAGAAAATAGTATAAACCAATACTTAAAGTGACATCCTAACGCAAACATCAAATCTAACCCTAAACCAATCAGAAAATATAAAAATAAATCAGACAAAATAGTATAAACCATTACTTAAAGTGACATCCTAACGCAAACATCAAATCTAACCCTAAACCAATCCGAAAATATAAAAAAATCAGAAAATATAAAAATTAATGAGAAAAAATAGTATAAACCAATACTTAAAGTGACATCCCAACGCAAACATCAAATCTAACCCTAAACCAATCAGAAAATATAAAAATAAATCAGACAAAATAGTATAAACCAATACTTAAAGTGACATCCTAATGCAAACACCAAATCAAACACTAAAATGGTCAGAAAATATAAAAAAATCAGAAAATATAAAAAATAAACGAAAAAAATAGTATAAACCAATACTTAAAGTGACATCCTAACGCAAACATCAAATCTAACCATAAACCGATCAGAAAATATAAAAAAAATCAGAAAATATAAAAAACAAATCAAACAAAATAGTATAAACCAATACTTAAAGTGACATCCTAATGCAAACACCAAATCTAACCCTAAACCCAAGTGACAATGGTTTGAAAATAGGAAAAAGCAGTTGAGTAACCAATACGTGACAATGACAGAAATTCGTGATATGGTCACAAATAAAACGCAGAAATTTTTATTAAAAGAATAAAAAATGTATGTGACTAAAGGTACGTAATTTCATGAGACTGGGTTACTATTCTGGGACAACGCATTTAGTGTGTTGTCCCTAACCTAACACTGATTGTGTTGTTTTTTAACACATCCGTTCTAGGAGGTCAACTGTGGATAAATATTATACAAGCAGTCTTAAATTTACTTAGTACATCCATTTGTTTTATAATGTGAAATCGTGTTTGTTCTCTATTTATTGTTTCAAAAATAAATGCCACTTGTTTTGATATTTTTATGTCTTTTGTGTAAAGTGAAAGCCTTACAGTGAATGAATTACATTGAATTTTATCCAATCATTAAAAAAGGTCAAATAATAGACCTGTGACAAAGGGCTTGTAAGCTTATTGTTTTGCTTCGCTGGAAAAGAAAACAGCATGTTCTGTTGTCATTGTGATTCCTGCCACAGCAGGTGGGGAATATAACCTGACCTCACATTGTGACATGTTTAGACCCTGAAGCCAGTCAATCCCTATAGCGTAACAAGTGCAGTAAAAGCAAGATGATTAATATGCCGATATTAATTTTGGTGGAAAAGTGCCAATAACCCGATTTGATGAAAAGTTTAGATTATACCCCGGAGAGGAGCCAAAAGAGGAACTGCAAGCACAACCCTGTGATTCTCTGGAACGCCCTGACAGTTCAATGAAAGTCTTTATGCAAATGCTTTGTTTGCTAACGTTTGTAATTTGCTTTGTTGTAGTTTATTTAGATGCATCCTGAGTGGTTTTGTTGTTTGTATTTGATTTGTGATGGCCTTAGTTGTTACCTTATGCCATTTACTAATCCATCAGGTATGCTCAAATCCTAAAAATACAAATTGTTTTTTGAATGAACAACATTGTATCTGAATTTCAAAAAGTGCACTTTTGCATCTAAAGAGGTCATATTAGTACCTCAGAGGTGCATATTGGTACCAAATGTTATATATCTATACCTAAACGGTGCATATTAGGACCTCTTTAAAGGGTCCTGCCCCAGTGATAGCTTGGGACTGTTTTATGAAAAAAAATTCTGATAGTGTACCCTACATTACCATTATAGCTAGAAAAAAATGAATTTAAAATACTGAATGTAATCTCTGGCATAGAAAATTTTTACTTTCTAGAAAAATCAGTTTTATTTGTTTTCTGCCATTGAATACAAAGAGCTTGAGATCCGCCCGTTAGCACAGTTCATTTATTGATCATGTGACGGCAGGATAATGACACAATTGGCTCAATAATGAGGGATTGATGACCTGCAGAGTCTATATAGATGCAACAGAATGGGGTTAAGCATGCAACCCGTTGAGAGGCGATGGCTTCAATGAACTCTACACAAACCAGAATGCAGTGCTGAACAGTCAGGGGCCAATAAAACATATGCTGAGCTGCCGTCTAAAAGCATTGTGTGGTTATCTGACACACCTTTTGTTCGTGCCTGCCGCTATAACCGTTTCAAACGTATCTATATCTGTTTTGATATAGCTTAAAACAAAACACTTTATGCTTAATCTGCATGTAAATTGTTTTTGACATATGGAATTTGATTATCATCTGTCTTTACATAAAAGGCACTCTTAACAGTTGGGTCATAAAATAGTTTCGTTGATTTTTTTTTTAAATGTGTTGTTAAAAATTGTGATCAGAAGCAGGGTACTGAACTGCTTGGTTTTATTTCTGCAAATGCAAAAATATTTGTTTGTAACTGCTGGTTTTGTCTATTTAAATACAACAGTGTTGCAATTTCAGTAATACTCAATAATTAAGTTACTTAAGCAATGTGGTAACAATAAGAACATTGTGTAAGCATATGCCGTAATAGTGAAAACATAAATACACTCAGTGGCGGCCGGTGACTTCTCTACTGAGGGGCGCAAAATAAAAAAATGTGTGTTGTGTGTGGCTCATTATGTCAAAATATGTGTTTGGTGCATAATGTGAAGCTAGGTGCATCCAACGCTATCTCACAAGAATTCTTACATATTTTACGAGTTGGTTAATTCATAGGATCACATTCGTAGATTTTTTTACTTTTACAATTTGCATAAACCCCTGTGACATTGGGGTTAGGTTATTGTTTTTTCCACGATGATCGTACGTTTTAGCGACTTCAGCAGGCATCTATTTTGACATCACGCGTGATGCACATATAGGCTCACGTGAGGGCCAAACACATATTTTGACATGATGCGCTAAATACATGTTTTCACAAGCTTCGCATCGTACGCACTCGAGAAAGAAGTTACCGGCCGCCGCTAAGCACACTGTAAAAAAAAGTTGGTTCAACTTAAAGTAAGATACCTCGTTAAAATTTAAGTTGAATGAACTGCAGTGCTTTCTATTAGCATATTTTCAGTACTTAAATAATTAAACTTTAAACAAACACAAACAGTGCAATGGAAACTCTAACAGATTGTTTATTGACATTATTGCATGCATTAAACTGTTTATGTCCTTCTAACAGCTCAAATAAGATTAAAGAATGTATACTGCCCTACAAAGCCAAAGCGCAGTAATTACGCATTTGGTCAAAATTGAGTTAAGGGTTGAAATGGGCTTTGTGAGATCTGTTGTGTCTCCTGGTTCAATTTTGCCCATTTCAGAGAAACGTCTGTGCCAAAATTGCAGTAACAAGTTTGACTGGCTGGTGTAAAAAACTTTAAAGAGTAACAAAACGCTAAACCAACTTTTTTTAGTTAATGATCTGTACGAATGGGGTTTTATTAGTGCTGTTCGTTGATTTTAGTAACTTTTTTGACATATAAAAGTGGATATAAAGTGTTTTAATACTACAATATATGGTGTAAAAACGTTTGAGTGCTGCCCTCTTCAGGTTGAACGGTGGCTACTGCAGTTGAATTTTCCTATTGGATGTTGGGTCCAAAAAAATACGTTGTGACACAAGCAGGTTCAAGCTCACCACGCCCTTGTTACGATCTCACCACACACTAGTTGGGATCTGCCCACTTTTCTTGGATTTTTCAAATATTGCCAGTCGATAGAGTCACGCTCTGACCAGGGGGTTGGTTACTCTTTAAGGGCATTTTTCTCGGTTTCTGTGTTTGCATAGTTACTGCACTTAGCCTATGTAGGGCAGTATAGTGTTCTTGTTTATTCTTTAGAATTGCAAATAATTTCTGTTTAAAGGCGGGGTGCGTGATTTAAAAAAAAAACACTTTGGAAAAGGTAGTCGGGCCGACTACCAAAACACACTTGTAGCCAATCAGCAGTAAGGGGCGTGTCTACTAACCAATATCGTTTCCTGGGTTGCATATGTGTGGGGCGTGTCTACCAAAATAAGGTCCAGATTCTATTGTGGTAGGGGCGTGTTTGTTTAAGTTTAGGTGATTTCAAATATCAACATTGGCTTTCACTCCCCTTGCAGTTTGTCAGAACAACAGATAGGCTAGTAGTCCTGCCCCCAAACTCACACCATTGGTTGAGCCGATGTTGCTGTGTTTGATTTTCAAACAAACAAAGCTATGAAAGTGCCAGTATCGATGTACTGTAATGTACTGATGCTTTGAAAAACAAAACAGTAGAGTTTCACAAATCTAAGTGTAAATGAACAAACCATCTACTGCACTGAAGAAATAATCTGTGTCATAGAGGTCATTTTTAGCCCTTTAAGTCAAAACTTTTGAACCTGTGTGCATGTTACTCATGGGTAGACTGGAGCGAGAGAAAGAAAGAGAGGGAGAGAGTGAGAGGTGGAAATGATTCACTCTGCTGTCTATGCAATATTTAAAGCCCTCGGCCTGGGTCCCATTAATGGAGCCCTTTCGCCGCTGTTTTCTGCCTCTCACTCAAGTTCAAAAAAACCCTCTCTGACATGAATTACATTTACATCTCTCCAGACTGGACCGATCAGCAGCTTTTCCAGCTTTTGCGGTGAGGCAGAAAATTATTCTTAGCGTTATTAATAGTGAAACGCATGTGTGTTTTTTTTTTTTGGCCTTATGCAAAATACCATTCCAGTTTGAAAGTAAGGAGTGTGGCGACTATTAACTGTTGGCCTAAATTTCAGTGGCTGAATCCCAGAATTCCATTTTGTTTATTGATTGACATACAAGTTTCGTAGCACTAATTCGCTATTAACATGACAATATTTAAGTAACCGAGCTTTAAATAACTTTAACTTGTGCTGTGCATTACATTGTCAGTGCTCAGTGTGTTTCTCTCCGTGTCCGCACTTTGAGCCCCATCTAGTGTCCCTAATAGAAATGCATGCATGCAGCATTTATTTTTGGGGGGGATTTATTTTTGATGATGCTCAGTGAGTCAGTTCACTATCCTGTCACTGTTTTGACAGGCCGCCGTGTGATATGACTTGTTTTTTACTTCAACAGCACCACGGTTTCCGAATAGCACAGGTTGATTGACTCCAGCCAATCAGCTTTCAATGTTACAGCGCATATCTCCTGAGAATAATGACATCGTTGGAGATCATTAGGCTTGGGTTGATGGACAAGCCGTGCGGTTTTCTTCCACCAAATTCCACAAGGCAGTGACCTCAGAACCCAATCTTGATCTTGGGCCTTTGGCCCCGGTTCTTTTGAGACTGCCGAACAAGTGGCTCGTGGTGTTATGGAAGAGTGCGACTTTAATATTTAATCTTTCCCTTTTATTGTCCTCCTCCTGCCCTTCCCTCACATAATCCAGCAGTTCCAATGCCCTGCAGCTATGAGTGACAGAAAAGGCACATGGTGCCCTATGAAAAATGCATCTTTAGAAGCTGACACTGTATGGGAATTTTACTACAGGGACGAGGTTTGATCTCACAATTAAATAAATATGTTACCCAGCGTTGTGCCTTGACAGGATCCTCTTTGTGGGATGCTGGTGCAGGTGTCGAGTTGGACTTATGTAACATCAGATACCCACTGTGCTGGAACAAAGAGGTGCTCAGTATATATCTCAGTCTGCAGCCGTAAAGACAAGCTGTTGCTTTTAAGCCTCTGATCAGAGGTTGATCAATTTATTGCGTTGAGATGCGCTGATGTTACAGAGAGGCTGAGTTTTGATTTCTATTATAAAAGGGTGGCATGTGTCAATAGATTAAAGTGTTACAATTATTTTCATTTCATAATTAGCCATGTGTTTGTCCAACATCCATTGTTTTTACAATTGTATTCGGTGATGCTAAGTAGGGTTGGGTATTGGCCAGGGTCTCACGATACAGTATATGCGTCATGGTACAATGTATCACGATATAATACATTGCATGTTGTGATACTTTGCAATACTTTTTCTTTTTTAATCATAAAATAAAAAAAGAGCTGTATTTAAAAAAACAAACTTTTTTAATTTAAATTTTCTGCCATTTTCTCACTCCCGCTAACTTCTGAGACATTGGACGAATGGCCGTATATGACAGACAACTGGACAGTGACGACTACAGCAGCGGCGGAGGTTGTTTGATGCACACAGAGGGATTTGATGGGTTTTTTAAATATCGATAGTAGAGATTAAAATATTGATACACTATGGGGGGTAAAATGTATCACGATAGTTAGATGTATCGATATTTTTGCACAGCCCTAATGCTAAGTGGCACAAAAATTATATACTTTAGTTTTAAAGATGTTTAATTTTTAGAAGGATCTTTTGACAAAAATGCAATATAATCTACATAACTATATTGTTAGTGGTGTATAAAGCCCTTACATAATGAACTGTATTGTTTTTATTACCTTAGACTGAGATGTTTTTATACCCATAGACCTACACTGTGGGTCCCCTCACATGAAAGTCGCCATTTTGCGCCGCCATGTTTATGCAGTAGCCCTAAATGGACTAACTGCGCTGTAAAGCGTGTTTCGTCACTACGTTGTCTCAGACGGTGACGTGTTTGTCCTGTATCAGCTACTGTAGCTTCTCTATGCATTTCAGAATGGAGGGGTGAGTTGTGAACTGAGCTGTTGGTTGCAATTCACAATCTCACCACTAGAGGCAACAAAAAAATCTACAAGGTGGTCCCTTAAAGGGACACTCCACTTTTTTATCATTTTTATTTCATTCCCTAATGTCCCAATCGGTCCGTCATGCGGGTCGAGCGCTGTGGGCGTGCGTGCTTCACTCTCCGTGCCCACGGCTTCGTCTCCCGCGACCCGCGCTTACACGTCAAGAGACGGACGCAGAAGGTGAAGCGTGCCTGTGGTTTTCGAAGCGCTTGACTCCCAGAGCGACTTTTAGCTGTTAAGTAATTTCACAATGAATTTATTACAAAGAAAGTTAAATGTTTGATAATATTATCACTAATACTTATTTGTGTTTTATGACATATTACTGAGTAAGCCATTAAACTTCATTATATGAGTGTGAAATTCATCTTTAAACAAAGCTGAAGTAAACTGATTAAATTGCCATTTCAGACTACACAATACAACATGTCACATTTAAAACAATCAAATTAACTTATTACATTTTGAGATTTAAAGGAACAGTATGTAAGAAATTTATATCAATGAATCATTAAATGGCCCTGATATGTCACTAGACATTAAGAAATAATTTTCATTTCAAATACTTATATCACTGGCAACAGTGGTCCGGCCAGGATATTGTAATTTAAAAAGTGGAGTTGCAGCCCTCAACTGATGTTTATGTTGTCATTTTGTGTATTGGCCACCAGTACCAGATTGCAGTACCAGTTTTAGCCACAAGTTTTGTTATTGCAATACCAGTTTTGGCCACAATCCTACATACTGTTCCTTTAAGACTACTGTAAGGTTATCCTAACTCTAAGATGTTATTTAAGACAGTTTATTTTTCAAGAATTGGAATTCTTCTTAAGTTTTTTCTTAAGAAGGTTTTTTGAGAATACCAAATATTCTTAACTTTTTTTCTTAAGCTTGCATTTAAGATAAAAATGACAGTTAAGGTCTGTCTTTTTCCTTGGCATTCCCATGGATTGGTTACTCAACTGCTTTTTCCTATTTTCACTTCGGTTTAGGATTAGATTTGTTGTTTTCGTTAGTATGTCACTTTTACTATTGGTTTATACTATTCTCTCTGATTTATTATTTTATATTTTCTAAACTTTAAACAATTGTCGCCTGGCGTTGGGGTTAGAGTTGGGTTTGGGTAGGGATGTCATTTCATGTAAATCTAACCCTAAATCGAAGCGAAAATGGTAAGAAAATAGAACAAAACAGTTGAGTAACCAATCCGTGAGAATGCCACGGAAAAAGACAGTCCGTAGCAGGGCCACGGAAAAAAGCGGAGATCCGTGAGAATGCCACGGAAAATTGAGCACAAAATTCTGTCAAGTTTTAAATAGACAAAAAAAAATAACAAAACTCTTTAGTTATTTTTGAGCGTGATGCTAATGGTCTAATCAGATTCAAAGCAGCATAAAGGTACAAAAAGGTACCTTTTAGGGTACCACCCCAGCGACAGAAAAACAAACAACTTTGTACCTTTTTTTCTGACAGTGCATGGCAACATACAGAACAGCATGGTAAATTCAAATACGGCAGAACGGTATCATCTAATTTTATTGGTTTTTGCATGTCTTGTGACGAAACACTAGTCATGTTGACAACTAGTCATGAGACAACAGCATTAAAAACATCCCATCATATTTAAACTTACAGCCTGCATGGGGTCTTTCATGTTCTCTTTGAGTTTACTTTGTTGGAGTTGTGGCGTAACAACTGATGCACATCCTCTGACACTACGGTGCTCATGTGAGCAGCAAAAGTTTGAATCTTTCTCAAGTGTCCCAATTCAGTTCCCAACATTCCCACTGTGGTTTCCTAAACTGTTATATCCAAACATATAAATACATTCAATGTTAAGCCACTGACCCACACACAGCACCTGTTTGTGCTATATGAGCAGCAGTGTGAGTAACTGTCTCAGAGGTGCTCTAAAGAGAGAGAGAGAGAGAGAGAGAGAGAGGAAGATGGAGAATAAACGAGGGCTCTAATGGATCTGTGCTAATGGTGCTGGAGCGATTAGAACAGGAAAAGCTCTGGACTCAGATGATGGGACATCCAGTCCTTATAAACCCTCACAGACTCAATGTGCCATGCAGCTAGAACTTGAAGTGAAGACACATTCTTACATTTATCATTGCATGTTTATATTAAGTGTTTTATCTTGCACACAAATGCAGGAGGGTTAAAAGAAATGTTCATAGTCATTTATTATTAGCAATCAGTATGCTGTGTTTCCATAACAACAGATATGGTGGCATCATTACGTCAAATGTCACTGGTTCATGCATGTCTTGTGCATGTTTCATCATGTGACATGTTTTCCCAATTTAAAGACTACATGAGTAGTTACACGAGTAAGTATGGTGGCACAAAATAAAATGTGTTGATTTTTTAAGCGGAAAAAATGAGAACTATATTGTATGGTGGAAGAGCACTTAGTTTGCAGCACTTCCACCTCTGGCGCAGTAATATCACCACTCCTGACTACTCCCCCTCTCGCTCAAACTTTCGAAGTCAGGAGTGATGATGTTACTGCGGCAGAGATCAAAGTTCTGCAAACTAAGTGCTCTTCCACCATACAATATAGTTCTCATTTTTATCCGCCTAAAAAAAATCACATTTTATTTTGTGCCACCATACTTACTTGTGTAACTACTCATGTAACAGTCTTTAAATAGGGAAAACATGGAAGTGTTTGGTGGCTTCTTAATTCATCCCTGTTTGGATCCTAAGGAATGAATGGGGCTAGGCTAAATGCTAACACATTCACAACGCGCTGTACAAAGATTAAGTGCACACATTGAAAAAAGATAGGTATGTTTTCATTCATCTAAGCTGAAGTAAGAACATAGTAAAATATTGAAAAACGGTGGTGTTTTACTTTAAGGTTAGATTTGGTAGTAGGATTACGATGAAACCAGTGGATCTGGCAAGATGGCTACATCCTAAATCCTGTAAAATGTTTAGGCTAGGGTTAGGTTTCGGGGTAGAATTAGAATAAAAACAGCGGTCATTCTGTGACATTTCAAGAGATTTCATGCTTTAAAAAAAACGCAGAAGCTGGCAGATTTGTCCGTGCTGAGCACCGACATTCTGCGTTTTTTCCATGCTCAGTGCTAAGCGCTGAAAGTTGAACAATTTTCAGCTTTGGGTGAAACGCTCAGCTTGCCAATGTCACTTCTCACTCAGCCGTCCAATCACAGTGGAGGAGGGGCTGGACAAATATCACAAGAACCAACCGTCGCATTGTTGAACGATTGATAAACAAAGCAGAAGTATCATAGCAACCAAAGCACTTAGGTAAAAAAGCTACCAAGTGCCCACAGTCGGAGCTGCCTGCCATTTTCAGCCTTGTTTGGTGTACACGCCCCCTTTATGATAGATGGATGTGCTTTTTGAAGCTTCGCCATGTTTAATATAATAGCATTTAAATATAAAATTACAACTGAAGAAAGGACGGTCATATACATCTGCAATGGTCTGGGAGTGAGTAAATAAAATTAAATGAGTGAATTTTTAGGGCGAAATATTCCTTTAATGCAGAAGTACTTATATGAATGTACAATGATTTAGTAAAACAGGTTTCTTGGAAGATTGAAGTTCATAAAGTGTAATACATTTACTTAATTGTGGCAAGAAGTGAAGCAGCAGTGAAATCTTATCTGTTTGTTTGTATGCATGCAAGTGTTTTTGTTTGTGTGCGGGTGGGTCTTAATTAAGCAGCTTGGCATAATGTTGACAATCTGTAATGTGATGAAGAGTATCTCACTGGGACTGCTTGAGTGATCTTAATGAAGAGAACATCAGGTGCTAATTAGCTCACATTAAATGTCACCAATATAAATATGGCTGTTTGCCAAATGTGTGTGTTTGACAGGCAAGAGGTAACTTTGTGTTTTCACCCAGACCACGGAAGTCTGGTCGGTTACTGCCACCTGGTGGTCATGAATCAGTAGATCTGACATTCAGTAGAGAACATTTAATGAATGCTGATGTTCCTGTAGCTTAGTTGGTAAGGTATTATGTAAAAGTGCAAATGTTGTTTGATTCCCAAATACACTTAAATAAAATATGCACTGAAAAAAATAACTTTCTTTCTTAGTATTTTTGTCTTGTTTTTTAATATCTAAAAATTCTTAAATCAAGATACACTGAAATAAATTATTCATTCAATTTACTCAATTTTTCTAAGGTAAATGGTCGCAATCAATTCATTTAAGCTACATTTGAAAAAAAATTGTTTAAATGTAGCCTAAATAAATTGATTGCAACCACTTACCTTAAAAATTTAAGTAAATTGAATGAATATTATTATTATTCTTCTTTATTAACAGACTCGAAGTCCAAATATAAAAACACATACCAACATACAAGCGTCCATAATATATAAAAAAGCATACACAATATAACATCCATAATATATAAAAGAAACACACAGTATACAAACATCCACAAACAACCACAACAAACATACCATAAATAGCACATAGCACAAATGTGTGTCCAATATTAAAAAAACATACAAATGTTGATTCCAATATTTCCAGAGACTAATAATAATTTTTTTCAGTGTGCATTTTCTTATTGAGCAAAGCGTCTAGTTTTTAGACAAAAAATATCACATTTAAGTAAATTTGTGCATAGAACAAGCTAAAAAAAAGCCAATGAGTTAAGCAAATTTTGTGTTTAAAAAAAAGTTCAAGATTTTTTGCTTATCCCATTGGCAAATTTATTTGTTTGTTTTTTGCACAAGTTCATTTATATTTAATATTTTTGTATTAAAACTAGACTTATTTTCTTTATTTTGCTCATCAAGACAATGCATCTTGACTGCAGAATTTTTAGATATTTGTACTTAAAATAAGACAAAAATTCTAAGTAAAAAAGTCATTTTTTACACTGTGAATATCTTGGATGCAATGTAAGTTGCTTTGGATAAGCGTTTGCCAAATAAATGTAAATGCCAAATGCCCTTTTTTTACACATGCATTGTAAACCTGTAAAAAATGCAGCATTTTTGTCAAATAAACATATTTTTTATGTTACTTTAACTCAGACCTGATCAGTGTTCCTTATTTTGATTGGTTGATCAGCATTTTTTTTTGTTTTAACCACAAAACGTGATGTCAATTCTAGTGGACGCAGCTTCTGAAGGAGTTAAAAATTAAGTTATTTTATAAGTTATGTCAAATTATCGCAGATCAAAACTTGAATTGATTTGCAAAACCAAGTTTTATCTTTATGCTGCATTTTTTTATAGGATGTGGTAGTAGACAAGTGTGTTATTGATGATTTATAACATGTTACATTAACATGTTATATTTAGAAGGTACTTTTATCCAGGGGCGTCACACTGGGGGTAAAACCAGTACTAAATACCAGGGCCCCAAAGGAAGAGACCCTTTTTCAAGGGCCTTTGAAAAGTCTGGAATATGGTGGTGGGGCATTGGGGCCCATCAGGACTGCCTATGCATAGGGCCCGAGATCTTGTGCAACGCCCCTGCTTTTATCTATGTAATGCAATGCTCTACCACTGAGCTGTATAAGAGCAAGGGCTTCAGGCCATGAAGAAGATTGATGGGTTGGGCCTGAACCACCAGAACATCCCTATAAATGGATGGTTTTTAATTATTAAAGTCCGGTAGCTCAATTGGTTGTGTATTGTGGAAGCAGCGCAAAGGCCATGGATTTGATTCCCACACTGGAAAAAATTCATTTTTTTTATTGAATCAAATTGGATTTAATTTCAACTTTCTTGACTAGTGAGAAGTTGCTATAAATGATTGAAAATGAAGTTGAATTAGTTTGTTATTTCAACTTTATTTTTATAACTAATAGCAACTCCTCACTAGTCAAGAAAGTTGAAATTAATTGTACATTTAAGTTCATTTTTACAGTGGTGAACACACATACTGATAAGTGTATAGGATAAATGCGATGTAAGTCACTTTGAATAATGCATTGTAAACCCAGGTAAAATAGTATAGTGTATTAGAAATATGATTGAAGTACATGAAGTATAAAACAAATATGCTTCTAGTTGTTGGGCTTTATTTAAAGAGTATTTAATATGTACTTTTTAAAAGTATACTTTTAGTCTACAGCATGCACAAAATACTTTTGTAGTATTGCAGTACTTAAAAACACAACTATAATTTGCACTGCAATGCCTTTTTAAGTGCATTTCCATTAGAATGGCGATACAATGCAATTCAATTATATGTGATAATGAATCTTTATGTTTAGTTACACTGTAAAAATGGCTACAATATTTAAAAGACATATTGGGGAAATATTGGAGTGCACACACCGCTGGGTTAAAATTGCCCCAATGCTGCATTGTTTTAACCCAACTGCTGGGTTATTATTATAACCCAAGGTTGCATAACAACTTAGGGTCAATTTTAACCCACTCATAGGGTAATTTTTAACCCAGACTTGTTCTGTCTAATATTACCCAGCCATTTTTAGAGTGTGATATCAGACTTATTGTAATTTCTCATTCTCAGAGCTTTAACCATCATCTTGGTCTTTATTCATCTGTGGCCTCCTTTTCTCTTTTCTCCACACACAATGATATCAAATGACGGCCCCTCATCTGTCCACAGCCCTCCCACCTGAACCCCAAGGGGAGCTGTATGTGGAAAGGAGGCTGTCCAAAGAGGGAGGGGGCAGGTCATTGGATCTTTAGATAATCAGTATGGGTTAATGACCCCTCCAGAGAGATTGTGTCTAATCCACTGAGCCTTTGGGAACACTTCTCTCTACCCCTTACTATCGCTACTGAATACTGAAAGTGCGGTGTGCACATGTGGTGGAGTGGGGGGTGACTACATTCAGAAACCATTCACATGTCTTTACTGGAAGCTACTGTAGTGATGCAGCAACACTGTCTGGACTGCAAATGAACAACAACTAGTGCGGCTACTTTAGCTATAGAAAGCAATTAATAAAAAACACATTCTATTATAGTCAACGTTTCGTTTACATTTATGCATTTTGGAAACACTTTTATGCAAAATAATTAAAAGTGCATTTAGGGTATACATTTTATTAGTTTATTTTATATCTGATCCCGGGCTAAAACCCATGACCTTTGCTTTGCTAAAGCAATGCTTTACTAACTGAGCTACAGGAACCTTTTAAGGTTTTTATAAAGATATGCTTTTGCAAACTATATAGTCCACATGGTTCACAAAAAACAGGTGTGGATCTGATATAATTTATATTTAATCACTTTTACATAGACATACAAATTCTGATTATAACGCCTTACATTTTTGATTCATTTTTGTATTTTGATATTGCTATTTTATTGCTTACCAGTCTATTGTTTTAGATTCATCTTTCCCTAAGCTGCACATAACTCATTCCCTGCCAGCCTTTTTTGAAGAAAATTTTCTAAATGTATAAACATACAAATATATAAATGAAAAAACAGACCGTCTGCTTTCAATCAAACAAAAAAATGGGGGGAAAAAAACGTTTCATCCTATTTGTTTTTTTATAACCTCTCAAATATGGGTAGGTTTCTTCAAAAATATCAAATTTTGAGCAAAAAGCTGAAATAATTGCATTTTTGTAAATGACTTTTTTAGAAATCAGATTCAGAACGATTATCAAAACATACACAGAGTTTAAAATTAATTACGTTTTTGCTTCAGTTTTTTTATAAATTGGGAATTACAGATTACGGTAAAATTTAATCAGGAAAGCATCATTGACAGGGAAACTTTTTCTTTTAATTGACAAGATAACTTGTCAATGGGAAAAAATTCTTAAAAGAAGATGTATTTTCTTGATGAGCAAAATGGCCTAGGAAAATAGACATAATTTTTAAACTTTAAGTAAATTAGAGCTTAAAACAAGCAAAAAATCTGCCAATGGAATAAGAAAAACTTTTTTCATAAACACTTAATTCAAGAAAATGTTTCTTATTCCACTGACAGATTTTTTTGCTTGTTTTAAGCACTAATTTGCTTAAATTTATATTTTTTTGCAGTGCATTGATCTTTTTACATGATGAATCTCTTGTTGTCTAAAAGAATATCCTGTCTTAGCTACACTGTTAAAAAAATGGTCATTATGAACCCCAGCTGTCACTGGGGCAGTACGCCAAAAAAAATCCTATGTACAATTAGGTATGTATACGTTGGTGGTACCAACATGTACCTCTGCACTGCAAAATGAATGACTTTCTTACTGAGCTAAGAAAATAAGTCTAGTTTTTAGACAAAATGTATCAAATTTAAGTGAATTTGTGGATAAAACAAGCAAAAAAATCTGCCAATGGGGTAAGCAAATTTTTCTTGAATTAAGTGTTTAAGAAAAAAGTTCAAGATTTTTTGCTTACCCCATTGGAAGAAATTTTTTGCTTGTTTATTCCACAAATTCACTTAAATTTGATATTTTTTCTAATAAAACTAGACTTATTTTCTTAGGTTATTTTGCTCATCAAGAAAATTTAAGAATGTTTAGATAATTCTTTAATAATTAATAATTTAACAATTATTTTAATGAAAGTTGCGTTGCAACGTTTCGATCAACTGATCTTCATCAGCAAGCAGATAGTGTGCGGGAATTGTTCTTTGTATATTTTGTAGATATTTGTGCTTAAAACAAGATTAAAATACTAACTAAGAAAGTCATTTTTTGCAGTGTAGGGTTACTTATATGAAGTCGAAAGCTGTACTTTTAAAAAGGGTACTTCCCCAGTGACAGTATATAATCTGCAATATAATATTATTATATCTGCAATATAATCTGCAAGTTGACTATAGGCTTTGTGCAAATGCTCAAAAGTCTAACAATGTAAGACTAACACACCTGTCTTATATATAACACATGCTTGCTCACATGTTTTGTACTTGAGACTGATAGCATGCCCTTATGTTAAAATGTATTGAAATAGACAGCATCTTTTTCTTAATTAGCCAACTAACCCACTGGAACACTAGCTGATCAATACTCAAGTGTTTGGCTACAACACAGTGTTTGAACAACACCATTCTTCTTATTGTGTCTGAGAGCTTGTTTTGTCGTCTTCTCAATGTTGCTATTTGTTTGTCTATTCATAAGTGATCTTTGTCTTTTAGAAATATATAGCACAGCATGTCAGTCTTATTCATCAAATTCTTCCCTATTCTTACTTTTAGGGGATAGAATCTTAAATCTTATTTGTTCTTGCTTATTTTACAGATGTTAAATGCACATTTCGTCAAAAGTCACAAGAACCAATAAGAGTCAATGTCACTGATATGGGATGCATTCATTTTTGAAAGGGCACTTATTTTATTTCTAAAAACTATTTTATTTTGTGTATTTGGTATAATAAAATCTCATCAATTTGAAAAGCGCTGTGTCTCTGATTGGCAAGCTAATCAGTGTGATTGGTCTGAATCTGGAAATGTGACGCTCCTTAACATGTTTGAAAGATTCGCTCACAATGCAATGCTGACAGGAGTTAACTTACAAGCTGAGAGTCCAAGCGGGAGGAATTATAATAATGTCGGTCTTGTCTACATCACCAATCCCAGGAAGTAAACTTTTGCCTACAATCTGTGTGTTTATTGTAGTCCAAACAAAAAAAATGGATTTATGTTGGAGATGATAACTCGCGTCATTGTTTACTTTGGGGTTTGTACCTTTTGCATATTTTTAACATGTACTAATACACACCAAAGGAAATGTAAAATAGTGCTCTTTAAATAAGCTAAAAAAAATTTTGGTTTCTTTCACAAATTAATAATGTTGCTTCAGAAGACATATGAGAAGCTCAAATGCAAAATCCGCTATACGTCACCTTCGTCAAAAATAAGCCGAATGCTTTCAGCACATATAATAATTCATCAAATACATTCACTTCCACAACGATTTTTTTAACAAAGTCAAAGTGTGCACGGAAGAAGAACCTGATAAAATGCACAAAACAACCATGGGTCACATTCAAACTTGATTCCCTTGGTCCTAATAACAACACGAATGTGACAGTCACATGAATCACAGCGCCCCCTAATTTGTGGTTCAGTTTCTTTCTGATTTTCATCATTTGCACATTTCCAGTTGCATCTGTTGTTATTTTGCAACTGTTTACTATGTCTACTATGTCACACTGAAATAAATAAATCTGGGGTGGGTGTAAAGCTGTAATATTAAAAATAAAATGTTAAGTTTGTATCTAACATGAATATATCTAGTTTTAAACTAATCAACCTTTGTTCAAAACACAAGACGATGTGCATTTACTAACATTAAGTTTACTGTATACAAATTATATTTCAACAAACAGAAAAATTTATGCAAAAAATCTTTTTTTAAGTAGATCAAACTTTTTACTGAACCTTAACTTAAAATTTGTATAAAAAATTATAAAATAAATTATGCTTAAAAATTATGCATAAAAATGCTCATTTAACATGTCAGATGCATATATTAACCCACTGGAGTCATTTTGATTAGTTTAATGATGGATGTTTGTTCTTTATGGCATTTCATCATGTTGGCTCCTATATAAGAAGATAACATGTTGGTATTTTATTTTAAAATTATTTGTTTGTGTTCACCTGAAGAAATTAAGTCATATAAATCTGGGGTGGCATGGGGATAAGTATAGCATATTTTGCGGTGAGAGTTTATAATGTTATAACATCTATCCAATAAATAGTTTACTTTAGGATTACTCATCTGGGAAATTCAGGAGTCGCAGTAACACATTTTTATAGTTATATTTTTTAAATTATAGGGTGGGGTCGACTGTGTACTATATGGTAGCCTATAAATAAATCTTAAATGTAAACAGCTCGTATTTTTTTACGTTTTTCATGTTTCACTTTGATCACTTCAAAATTTTACTACTCTAACTTCATGCTGTTTCTGGAAAACTTGGGCAAAGCTCCAATGATGAAATGATTTATTTCCTTTGACTCAAAGCACAACTTGTACAGAGTTTTATTAGTGTTTCTCGGAGTCATGAAGGCATGCTGGTTAAAGTGTGTGTACTGAGAAATTTCAGAATGACGTGAACTGTAAGTCTCAGGAAGGATTGACCTTAAGTCAGTTTTGACAGATTTTCATGTAAAAATGTATGTCTTAAAATGGTGACTCATGCTTTTTCTCAGCATACAAATAAGCAAATTGTCTTGTGCATGCAAAGTTTCTCTGTTGTACAGTAGAGGGTAGTGTCAGCCTTAAAGAAACAAATAGGTTTGAGGAAGTCGCCGTCTGTGAAACAGCCTTGTGATCCAGTTTCAAAAGCATCAATCTTAAATTTAAAATGAATTCCAATGAGTAACAATGGTTCAACTGTAAAAAAGATTTGTTTGTTCAACTTAAAAAAGTAAGTTACCTTGTTGCCTAAAAATTTCAAGTTCATTCAACTCAATATTAGTAGACTCAAAAAAAGTTGTGTAAAACTTTTGTGTCAACCAGGTAACCTACTTTAAGTTGAACCAACTTTTTTACAATGTTGAATTAGGAGTGCAAAGGTTGTGAGTTTGAATACATGCATCTGCCAAATGCATACATTTAAGGAATTTAATGCTGCCTGCACTGAAAAAAATAATTCATTCAATTTACTCAATTTTTTAAGGTTAGTGGTTGCAATCAATTTATTTAAGCTACATTGTTTAAATGTAGCTTAAATACATTTACCTTACCTTAAAAAATTGAGTAAATTTAATGAATAATTTTTTTCAGTGAGTATGCAGAAAATCATTTATGACTGTGTCCCAATATGCTTTAATATTTGCGCTTTAACTCAAAAGTATCTATACATTTTTGTCACAAGTAAAGCATTTATGTAAATATTTCTAGGCTAATTTAAGAAATTGGAATTATTTTATTTTAAACTAAGCATTTGTTGATAAATACTGTCTAATTCTTTCATAATCTTTAAAATTCAATCAACACAATACATAAAACCACATGAATGTCAAATCTGACTTTTGTCTGTTCTCCTTGCGACCAAAACAATATCAAACGAACAAAAGAAATCATGTTTTCAAATCTGTTTTTCCATTACGTAGGAAGACCATATTTCAGACGTCCAGGTCTCAGGGCTCACTTGTGAAGGCACAAAAAAAATCTTATTCAAAACAAAACTGAGGACACTGGATGACATCACAGTTAAGACCACAAACAGCAAACGTCTCTGCTAACATGTGACACCTTTTTGTGGATTAACAAATCATTGTGTTTATCCTCATAGCTGATATTGAGTGACATTTATGTTCAATTTCATCATTCATTCTGGTCTCAATCATTCTGTTATCAACATCTATAATATTTAATAGCTTGCACAAACGCAAATTTGTATTTCAAAATATTCATGGTTATGCATGGCAATTCTAGGTAATTCCGACTCAACGGTTGGCTTTTTCCATATAAGAGCAAACAATGGGTTAAACAGCCCAGCATTGTTTAGAGTTTATGCAATAACAATATTAGGGGTGCTTGTTGCATATTTTGCTGTATTAGGCGTTACCAATATACATGCCTAGCATTTTCTTAGAATGAAAGCAGTTGTTTTGAAAAGACTAAGGTGTGGCTCTGATTTGTACTTTACATTGTGCTGTTAAATGAATGTAGCGTTTTAATAGATGGGTACAGCCCAAGGGTGTAGTGATCATGAACGTGCAGTTCAGATTCAGTTTAATGCATGAGGTCATGATATAACCATAGCAACTCATCACACTGCACTGTAAAACGTGAAAAGTTGGATCAACGTTTATTCAACTTAAAATTTCACTTTAGTTTCATTTTTTAAGGTGTTACCTATTGAAGTAATTTTTTTAAGTTGATCCAACTTAAGTTGATTTCACTTTGTACGGTGTGTTTGAATTCTCTATACATTACACATTTAGATTTTTTTATTATACTTCATATCAGAGATATTGAAATGCAGTGCGGTGATTTTTTTCCCTTAGTATGGCTTCCCTATCTGCTCCACCAATGAAATACATCACATAAAACAAAAGCAAACTTAGAATTTGATTTCATCAAAGCAGATTCAATTATACAGTATTTTGCATACTTTACATAAATGCATTAATAACTCCACACTTTTGTTCTTGAATAAAACATCTGTATGTACACTTTAAAAAGTTATTAATAACTCAGTGTTGGGTAAAAAAAGGGATGAATGCAACCGTTGGGTTAAATGAACCCAGAAAATGTGTATATTTGACCTAACAATGGATTAAAACAACACTGAAAAAAACAAACTTTTTGGTGTAGTAATATATATTAGATTAACTCTCATAATTTTTACATAATTATATTAACATTTATTAAGAACTAGATTTTTCTAAGTAAAATGATGATAAATACACAATTAATTCTTGTGGAAAATGAACTGTGTGGGAATAGTGAGTCATATTAAATATTTTCTTGTATCAATTAACTGTTTTATAGTCGCTGACTTCACATAGTCCTAAAATAATTAAGTACATTTTAATCAAAATCCATTAAACTAAAAAAATTCAAGTAAAATTAACATAAATGTATTTGCACTTGTTGTAAGGAATACCCACAATTCCTTGCACCTGAATATTTTTATTTTTTTAAGCAGCTTTATCACAGAATAAGAACTGATGAGAACCTTAACTACATAAATATTTATTAATAAAATTTCATAAAGGTTTAAGCTCTTATATTATTAATGTTGTTTTGTTGTAAATGATAATTTTGTGAACTCTGTGAACCCTGTTCGGAACATTATATTGTATTTCTCTCCACAGTGCTGACAATGCATGTCAAACACGCATGCGTTTCTGTTCAGAATCAAGTTTATTCAATGACTGACATGAATTTTGTGTTATAATGCCATTTATAAGACTAAAAATAACCAAAAGTCCATGTTAAACTATGTTAAAGAAAATAACAAACAGTAAATACAATTTATTTAATATTTTTAGGACAGCAATGCTTCAATAAAAAAAAACTAATAGACGATTAAACATAAATCTAACTTCTAAAAAAAATAATGAAGTAACATTTACTTAATTATTAAAAATTTGTTTTTCATGCATTATTTAGTAGATTTTATTTGATTTTAGTAGGTAAGTTGTACTTAAAAAAGCAGTCAATTTTACAAGGATTTTAGAAATTTTAGAAGTTGTTTTTTCAGTGAACCCAGCATTTTGGGTAGAAACAACTCAGCATAAATTACAAACCAATGGGTTGGGTTCATCCCTTTTTGACACAAAGCTCAGTTGAAAATAACCTGTGTATTGTTGTGAAAATACTCAAAAAGCAAATGACTTCACTGGGTTTATTATATGGGGTTTATTTTCAATGTTGGTGTACAGTGACTGAATATATATCAATAAGACATGGGTCTTCAACGAGGGGTCCCGGCCTCTTGTGGGTCCATGGTGATATTACATAGGGTCCTTTGAATATTGTTTGATTTTTATTTTTTTCATTTATTTATTTATTTTTAAATAAATTAGTCATTAAACAAAAATGCATAGGCTAAAAATATTAAAATACGATTAAAATTAAGAACATTAAAAATGGTAGCACTTTATAGATCGGTAATAACTGTGTAATATTATGGTAATATAAGTCATTTCATTGTAATATTTTTATCTATATATATTACTAAGAAATTAACTAGGAACCGGATATACTGTATTTTACAGCCATGTAGTTTCTGTAAAATTACTAAGTAAAACATGTAGTAAAACATAAAATTTTACCATCTTACTATTACAATGATTTGGTTAGTCTTTTTGATCACTGTGTTATCGTGCCATAACATTTAAAGGTAACCATGTACTTACCAACATTTTACTCCTTTATAACACCACAAGGCTGGTGTATTTACAGAAATCCTGAACATATATTTATATATTCACTACAATTATTACTATTTTATTACACCTTTAAATCAACGCAATTTACATTGTTAGTGCCTGGAAACTGCACAGTAATTGTCTTTGAGTAATTATTTTTATTATGTGGTTTAAAAATAATATTACCATAATAAAACACATAAAATTTCACAGTTATACCGATCTATAGTGCAACGAAAAATCTATTCATTAAAATGACAATATTATGTAGTATGTTAGCAAAATATGACTGTATACCAAGTGATTATTTTAAAATCTTTGTAATGTAAGCATCATAACAAAGTATGTACTGTAAATCTCTCGATCCATTAAGGGTTTGTCCTAAAAAGTTATACAGTAGATGTCTTCTTTTTTAGTATTCTGAGTAACGAAGAGTACAGGGTGTTTTCTCTCTGTAATATTTGAAATATCTTTAACAGCATACCACACAATGTGTAACTCGCTTTGTTAAAACTATATTCCATATCATCACATGCTTGTCGGATAAACCATTAGGAATGTTCACACACATGTCATTTGTGAGTCTCAAATGCTCTGATTGACAGATTTACTGCAAAGGTATTTTCACTCTGTGTGGTTACTTTGGAAATGGATGAATTCTAATGAGTTCATTAAAGTTAGCAAAAGGGCACCAGTAACTGTGACTGGAAACATTTTGTGTGTGTGCTGTTTCACCAGACAGTGCTTATTATTTAATGGCTTTAAGGACCTGCCATCTTCTCTATACATCCATCCGGGAGAGGCAAGGGTTTAGCTGTGAGAACAGACATGATGGTGGTTATGGTAATACTCTCACTGTGTGTGTGTGTGTGTGTGTGTGTGTGTGTGTGTGTGTGTGTGTGTGTGTGTGTATGTATGTATGCGTGCGAGCACATCTAAGTGTGTGTGTGTCTGCACGTTGTCTATCTGCACCTGTCACCGCTGAATCTTATGACACGACAGCATCAGTGCAAGTGGTTGACGTGTCTGGGCAACGCAACAATATAAGAGGTGTGTGTACATGTGCATCTTTTTATGGGTACCTCCCAGTGGCCATTACAATGAAAACAGCAAGGGAATCAACAATGTGTTATGTATGTATAATTATTAGGAATTGTTTTAATGGTTTAGTTCTTTGTATTGAGAGAATCACAATGATTGCATTAACAGTGTGTGAACATTTAACGCATGTATCTCTATAGTTGGCTGTGTGATATCGGTGAGCTCTGCGTCAGCAGCGTCCATCAGTAGCTTGTGTTAATGTCATCTTGTCATCGTCGACACAAAGACGCCACAGTCCTTTATAGCTCCTGTCTCAAAGGGTGGGTGACCCAACCGAAACCACAACCTGTAGGAACGATGTCATTGCTGAGATATTCGCTTCAGACTTAAACACAGGACAGTCGTGAGAACATGAGATCTTATGCAAAGCACAGTCTACTAGACTTTAGCAAGCACACTTGAGCAAACTCTACTACATGGCCAGTTTAGAAGCCTGTAAAAATGATGACTAGAGAAACACAAAATGTTCACATAACTCTACATGGTAAAAATTCCTTGTTGCACTAAAATGTTTCAGTTAATATAACTTAAAATAGCTTAAGCTAGTTCAACTTTATTTTTTTAAATAAATTTATAGCAACTCCTCACTATATTATAAATTCATTATAAACGTTGTATTTAGGTTAAATAAAGCCAATGTTGATTTTCCGAAATATTCCAGAAACTAGACATGTGTTTGAGTTATTATTCCATAATAAATAATATTAGAAATGTTACGTAAAATGTAAAAATATTAAATACTGATTCACACTTTAAATCATTTACAGTAAATGTGAGATTTTAGGTCAGTTTTTTATATTTACATTTTTTACATGCTACAGTACAGGCTTATAAAGGATCACACCGGTTTTTTCTGTTAAAGGGGACATTTCAGATTAGAAGACTTTTTTAAGATGTCAAATAAATCTTTGGTGTCCCCACATAAGTACATAAGTAAAGTTTAAGCTCAAAATATCACATAGATCATTTATTATAACATGTTAAATTTGCCACTTTGTATGTGTGAGCAAAAATGTGTCGTGTTTGGGTGTGTCCTTCTAAATGCAAATGAGCTGATCTCTGCACTGAATACCATAGATATATACACTAGATGACGCCTTGGGGTTCTAAGCATGCGTCAAAACTGCCACCATCTTGGAACAGGGGTCTTGTCATAGGGAGTAGCTCTGCCTGTACTTCGAATTCATAGATGATGCCGGAATTTTGTGCTGCATATGGATGTTAGGCCTACTAGAACTATGCATTATATGGCGCTTTTCCATTGTACCCCACGGTTTAGTTTACAGGGTTCCCACGGGTCCTTGAAATCCTTGAAAGTTTGTGAATCTAGGGGAAAAAATTCAAGGCCCTGGGAAGTTTTTGAAATATATACATACAAAGATACAGGTCATTGAAAGAGCTTGAATCTATTTTATGCAAGAAAAAAAATCCATATTATTCCCTGTGTAGTGTAGGATAATATCAAAAAAATTCTAGACTTTTTAAGCACACCTGCTAAACTGTTCGCTTTAAATGCTTATATCTTCTGTATGTTGATTCATACCAAAATGCTTTTTTGCAGCGTTGTGTTTGACAAATGAAAACGTCTTACGTATGTAACTGTTGTCCCCTGATAAGGGAATGAGACGCTGCGTCTCCCTTGCCATACTTCTTGCGTCCCTGTAACGCCGTCTTTGGCAATAATTCAGATAGTGATATACTTCCTGGCTCCCGTGTTACCCTGTCTTTGTCGTTAAGCCTCACCATTGGTTGAATTTGATATACACATTCAGACGCACATACCCTTGGAGCCATCCCCAAAGTGTCACTGCAGTGACGCAGCACGAGTTCCCTAGAAAGGGAACTGTAACAGTGTATCTTAAAAGGTAACACAATGTAACCTTGCTCCCACCTGAAATGTGTCCCCACATTAAGTCCTTGAATTTGAGGGTATTGGACCTGGAAAGTCCTTGAAAGGTCCTTGAATTTGAAGTTAGCGAAGGTGTGGGAACCCTGAGTTTAGTTTGGGTCGGGTCAGCTCACCTCACTTTGGCGTGGTTAGCTTTTCCATCAAGTTTACTACTCACTTCGCAGTGGGAGGGATTATAGGCATTCCGTTATATTTGCGCTGCCTACTGCTGTGACATCATACAAGTGAGAGCGTTGTACATTCCCATACATTTATTATTTCTCAGTCCACCAAAAAATTTTAATTGGCCACCACAAATAGATGTTTGCACATCGCATTTATCACTAACGTTACCTCTGTCTCTCATGACAGTTTCTGTTTAAACACCACGGCGTCAGTCGAAGGCGCTCCGCTGAGCCTCATTGAAGTTGCATTTAAGCATATAATGCTGACGTGCTCATCGCCAATGTTCCGCCACAAACTGCAAGTTTGGAAAAAACTGTTATGGTGTCCCTGATTTTTAACCTGTGGATGTTTGTTCGTGAGTTTGGGAACTTATACCAGAGCACAGATGACAACATTTTTGCTTGAGACAGCGCAAGCTAGCCTAGCACAGGAAAAGCTAATCTACATTATAGCGATGACGCTGCATTGACGATTCTCTTTATGGTGATTTTATTTACGTTACACCATTGCCTACAATGACACTGATGAGGGGTTGCCCTGTTTCAAGATGGCGGCTCTATTTGAAGCATTCGGTCCAATGAACTGCTGTAGCCAAGACGACATCTAGTGTACATATATGACTGAATAGCAGTGCCGTGTTTGAATAGTTCAGATTGAGGGGCGGTATTATGACATCACAAGGGGAGCCAAATGTCAAATACCTATTTTTTCACATGCTTGCAGAGAATGGTTTACCAAAACTAAGTTACTGGGTAGATATTTTTCACATTTTCTAGCTTGATAGAAGCACTGAGGACCCAATTATAGCACTTAAACATGAAAAAATCGGATTTTTATGGTATGTCCCCTTTACAGTTTTTCTCTGTCGTTTTGGTACATTTCTCGAATCATACTCACAATTTGCAAAACAATAAGTGCATTTCTCAAAACAATTCGTACAAATAGCAAAACACCATGGATTATCTGCAAAACCCCCTCTCTTACTCAAAATCCTTAGTTCATCTCTCATAAGTAAATATCTGTCAATGAACATGTCAGTGCCATCAGAATGACAAATCCTTGTGAATTATCTACGGATAAGACAGTCTAATTGTTTAGTCATGTTGTCAATATAACACTTTACTCTGAAGTAATGTTCTGATGTAAACTATGGCTAAAGTTTTGACGAGCAGTATTTTTAAATTGTAGGTTACACCTTAGTGTAAGTTATGTGGGAGTTTGATTGCAAGAGACTGGACAAAATGTACATTTACACTTTTACTGTTTGTACTGTAATTCGTTGACAGACCATGTCATTGTCATACAGAAAGGAAAAGACAGCACTGCATAGCACAAAGAAAAACAAAAGTGGGAATTACACTGAAGACTTCCTATACCTCCTGACCCAGCAAAGCATGTTTGGCTAAAACAAGGCTAAATTTGGACTGCCAGTGAAAGTCTAATAGATGTCTTACCATAGCCCAAGAATAGACGATGCATATACTTTTAGAACATGTAAAAGAAATGAAAGCACACTGTAAAAAATAAAATGACCATTTGTTCAGAAAACAGTTTTTTTTTAGTTACAGATAATTGGAATTGTGAATATTGTGAGTCTATGTAAAAATCCATGTTAGTCCAACAATATGTAGCAAAATGTTGTAGCAACGTCCTTAACCAAGTTATATGAACATACATTTTATAATTGAGTTGCGCGCGCATGCATCTACGGGGTTTCCTTTCTCATTATCAGCCTCGCCACGTTTTCTGGCTGCCATTTTGGACTTGGAGCAGGGAGAAACAGTTTCAGGTGAGTAATTAACGTTAATTAATTTTAAGCACTTGAAATGAAAAGCTTTTTCTTTTTACAAACAATGTATTTCATTAGTGATGCAAATATGTTTGCGCAGTGGAAGCATAGTTTTCATAAAGACTTATTGTGGCAGGTAATTATCATTTTCACTTAAAAGTTGTAATGTTGACATACTTATATTTATCTTTGAAATTTAAAATTAGATGTAAGGTTAAATATTGAAATTGAATATGAACTAGTGATTCGGAATCAATAACGCAATCCAATCAGGACCTCGAAGCAAATTATATATTAACTTTACGCGGTTATATTAGCGTACTTAATGAAAATATGGTTTAAGCAAAAAATGTCCAGAGTTAATATTGATGGCTTTTTGTTAGGCTATTGATAATGTGGTGCTATTGTAATGTTTAAGAGGAAGTGGTTGTACTCCGTATTAACGAATTTAAATATATTTTTCATAGTGTTAAACCGGATTTTTGATGTGTTTGACTTTTACTACGCTGTACGGCAATACTGATTCTAGAACAGTCTGCTGTGTATGCTCTCGCTGTACTTTGACGTCATATGCCGTTCAGTCTGCGCAGCGCTCTATGCATATTATGTATTTTCAATCTATCCGTCGTACCTGTGCCTTGTCGACATCACACGAAACCCACGTCGTAATCAACCTCTTTCCAAAGTCTGGAAAAAGCAGTTTACATTAACAACTTCGAGATGAATGCGACTATCGGACTATCACGTGGGTTTGTTGTGTGTGTGACCGAAGCGCCATTTGGAAGGCATCGTAAATTCACTGACTACGCAATAAATAAGACTACTCGCGAAAAGAAGTCGGATTTGTTCCTTCAGCTTCGTACTTAAACTTGTAAGCTCTTGTTTATGGTATGTACATGAACAATTACCAAAACTATAAATCTGCTGAATTCTGTAAACATTTCACCAATGACTGGGTATAGGATTTATTTACATTTTCACCAAACGGTAATTTTCTGTACATGTTTTTCTCTGAAGCATGCTGTGTTCCACGGTGAACACACTACAGTGCTATTTGCTATACTTGCTTAATTATCAGTATATAAAATTACTGACAATATATTTTGTCTCTGTGTATCAATGCACACTATAGTTAGCACTTTTGTAATTAGTTGTCACCAAATGACTACTTTGCCTTAAGCAGTAAACCTTAACCCATTTGGTTTCCTTGGTGAATGTAAGACAATAAAGTATAAATAAATTGGAACTAGATTATTATCATGTGAACATGATTTTAAACAGTTTGAAATTAGTTAAAAATGCTGAAGAATATTACCATATTGAGTGCAATATATTGTCAAATTAGTTTTTTTTCATGTGTTTTCAAATACGTTTGTAACTCATGCATTTTTTTCTATTTTCCAGGATTATGAAAATACTTGCCTGATGGTATGTGTAAAGGTGTTTTTTTTTAAATTGGGGAAAAAATCATTGTAATTTTTAGTTAAAGAACTTTCTCTGTCTACCTCTCACTTTACAGGCTTTACTACTGTGAGTTGTCATTTCTTTAACCGATGCCCGACTTCAGCTTTTTGAAGTGCCACAGTCTGTCGAGTCCCTTATTAGTATTCTGAAGGATAAACTGCAGTTACAAGGACAGTTCATCTTGCAATTTCAGGACCCTGATTTTGGGAATGCCCTTTGCAGCCTGACTGACATCTCGGAACAGCCCAATGAAAAAGCAGTCTTGCATATTCCCGGAACATCCATGCAACCACACAGATGCTTCACTTGAAGAACAAAAACTTTTATTGATTGATGAAACAAAAAAGGCAAGAAGCAACATGGTGATCATACGTGAAAAAATGGAATTAACTTTTTCCCTGAGGAGAAAAGAAGTGGTAGAAGATCAACCAATGGTTGTAGACTTGCAGCAGAGGTGGCCTGCACTTTTTCTCCAGGAACAGGTAATGTTTTTCTTTGTTAAAAAGGCTAATTTGAATGATTTTGTTTTATTATCCTAAATTTGTTAGAAACGTGTAAAATGTTTTTATTACTTAAAGGGTTAGTTCACCCCAAAATGATAATTTTATCAAAAATCACTTACACTTCTGATTGTCTCCAGATCACATTTTTAGATATTTTTAATTAACACTGTGAGGCTTCTGTCTGTCCGATTGACTTCAAATTGTTGAATAAAACTGCTCATTTTGTTTTTTGTGCACACAAGTGTTGTCGTTGCTTCATAATATTATTATTGAACTACTGATGGCACATGGACCTTTTTTGGCGATGCCTTTTCTTTTTTTGTGGGGTGGTAGGGAAATTGTGAAACAAACTGAAGTCAATCGGACAGACCAAAGCCTCCTGGTTATCATCAGAACACATTTTTTAGATATTTTTGAAGACAATCGGATCACTTTGTGTTTTAGAACGACAAGTGATTTAGTGATTTATTAAAAAAAATAGCATTTTGGAGTGAACTAACCCTTTAAGGCACCACATGTAATACACATTTTAACTATCTGTAAATGCCATTTCTGGTGTATTAAAGGACATTGACATTAGATTCACGCTGATTTTGCTACAAGAAGTAGTGTTTCTGCATGAATAGTATTTCAAGTTAAGACGCATGTTTTTTTTATCCGGTTTATGCTTTAAGTTTTGTTACCGTTACTACAATATGTATTTGTTATAAACAGATTGCTGAGGAATTCTTCAGAATCCCGGATAAAGACCTTCTTGATGTCTTCAGGGCAGCAATGGACCGATTTACAACAAAGCTCTTGAAAGTATACAGAGCTCGAAAAGCTGCATTTGGAGAGGATATGGAACAGCTCCTAGAAAGACTTGATGAAAGGGCAAGTTTAGTTTCATAACTTAACTGTTGTGAAGGTTTATTCACATTAGGTTGTCTGATATGAACCGTTTTCTTACTTTGGCTAATTGTTTGTTACCTTTGTATGTTTTTAAGATGACCGATATTGTTAATCACAGAAGGACTACTGCTTTGAAAGGCCTGCCTTTGTTTCTTTGAGAGGACCCAAACAAGCTGTTCAAGACATGCAAAGTAAGTAGTAAAGGCTTAAAGTTTTGAGATTTGATTATTTTTGTTCATTAGGTTTGTTTAAAAAAAGTGAATATTTACTTGTTCTAGTCTTATATTTGTGAGTCTGCAAATGTTGACTGTTTAATGACTATTAGGTCTGTGACCGTGGCAGTTTTTTTACCACTGCGGTGGTAATGCACAAATTCACCAAGGTGGTTAGGTTAGGTTAAAGGGCAAACTTTATTTTTCCCCGAAGGGAAATTTGTCTTGGGCAAAGGTGCTACAGTGTTGTTCTGAACAGACAATAAAAAAACCCAAACATTAATAATAATAATAAACAAAAATACATCCATTAATAAATCTAAAATGTTAAGTGTGTATACACGATGTTCTAATATGTTGTGTGGACATTATTTTTTGGTAGAGTTCAGCATTTTTATCGAGGCAGGAACAAATGAAAGCTTCAATCTGTTAGTTTTGCATATTGGCATTCTTGGTGCGGTGGTTATAGATTGTGTTTGTGAAATTCTTTCTCTGCTGGTGGGTGCTCGTCACAGGGTCAGGCAATGCTTAGGTTACTTAGCAACGAAAGGCGTTTTGAAGAGGGGGAAAGCGGCGCGATCATGTTTTCCGTGTGGTTTTAGACGCGACGTGAAGTAAATGTTAAGCAACTGTGCGTATGTACTTGGCCATTTCGTCGGCTGCTCGAGCCGAGCCCCAGAGGACCCAGGGGATCGCCGCATATCTGCGTGTTTATTGTAGCACTTACACTCATGAAACAACAAGTGAGAAACCTTTTTTGGGTTATAATGTTTCCGGAGGCGCTGAAAACGCGTTCTGATGGTATACTGGTAGCGCAGATTGATACTTTTTCGCAACTTTAAGTGACCAAGCCAGAACAGCCGTTTCTCAATCCAAAGGCTGCAGCCTTCGGTGGTCGCATATGCAGGCTGCATGTCATCAAGCCTGGTTTATTATTTTCAGACATTTGCAAGTCATAAGCATATTAGAACATTTGCAAGTCATAAGCATATTACAACAATGTATGATTATCAAAGAATAATAGTCAACTTTATAATTGTTAATGTTATGAAATAAGACATCTTGATGACGCATGCAGCTTGCAAATGCGACCTCCGGAGGCTACAGTCTTCGAATTGAGAAACGGCCAATATCTTGCCTCATTGTTCTGCTCCCAAGTCAGCGGGTCATCACTTATATCAGTTGTCTTTCCTTGCAAATAGAGCATTAACTCTGGGTCTGCGGGCTGTTTGCGTTAACACTAACCTTAAGACATCTCACTGGGCAAGATTATACTTTTATATTTTTTATAATTTGTGACATGCACACTTCCCGACCGTGGGTTGCACTCCACCACCGCGGTGGTTCTGTGGTAATTACAACCATCCCAGCCCTAATGACTATGACTTTTATGGTCTATTATGGATAGAATGCAACTACAAAATATCTGTTCTAATAGATTATTGTTTGTGTAACAGGACAACGAAGATGGGGCAAAAGGAGTGTCTATTGCCATTCTGTGTTTTGGAAGATGAGACCCAGGGACCATCACCAGAGGTTGTAAACATTGCTGTTGTGTTGGAGCAGGTCGTCGTTTTGAAAGATCTCCCAGATATTTCTACTGCTCTTGCATACCTTTTTGGCCTTCTGTATGCATTAAACATGTCCTATCCTCAAGCTCTTAAGTACACTTTTGACACCATTCAGAATGTTTTCATGGAGCTGGGATCTGGATGCACCAAACGTGTACTTTCTCTGAAGAACAAACTGTTGTAAAGAAAATCAGAACCGTGTTTTTGGATTCTTTTTGATGTTCATTTGTTTTAAGACCTAAAGTTCGCTTGGATACAAGGTCTGGGGATTCTTAGTTGGCATCTCTATTTCTTGTTACAGATGTCAAACTGTTCCAAATGCACCAAACGTGTGCTTTCTCTGAAGAACAAACTGTTGTAAAGAAAATCAGAACAGTGTTTTGGGATCCTTTTTGGGATTCATTTGTTAATAGACCTAAAGTGCAGCTTGGATACAACGTGATTCTTTAAGGTGACATCTATTTTGCTTGTCATAAGATGCATAAGACTGTTCTTAAAGAGTAACTAAACCCTAAACCAACTTTTTTTAGTTAATGATCTGTAAGAATGATGCTTTATTAGTGCTGCTCATTGATTTTAGTAAGTTTTTTGACATTTGGATATAAAGTGTTTCAATACTGCAATATATAGTGTAAAAACATCTGAGTGCTGCCCTCTTCAGGTTGAACGGTGGCTACTGCAGTTAAATTTTCCTATTGGATGTTGGGTTCAAAAAATTACTCGTGACGTAAACAGATTCAAGCTCACCACGCCCTTGTTACGATCTCAACACACACTTGGTACGAGCTTTAGTTCGTCATCTCTATCTCCGTTGGGATCTGCCCACTTTTCTTGCATTTTTCAAATATTGCCAGTGGGTGGAGTCACGCTCTGACCAGGGGTTTAGTTACCCTTTAAAGTGTATATAATTGTAATTTTGTATTACATCATACCATACCAGGTTAGTGGTTTCAGTAAGCATGTCTGCTCTTATAACTGGTTGTTTAAAATTGAAATTGTTAAAGGGATAGTTTATCCAAAAATGAAAACTGTCACATTTTGTCACTCTTATTTTTTTACAAATGTCTTCATTTTGAGGAACAGGAAGAAAGATGCTTTGAGGAATGTTTGTAAACAAACCGTTCATGAGCCTCATTCATTTTCATAGTAGGAAAAAATAATACTTTAGAAATGAATGGGGCTCATGATCTGTTTTTAGGGCTCATGATCTGTTTGGTTACAAACATTCCTCAAAATATCTTATGTTCATCAAATCAAATACATTTATACAGGTTTGTAACAACATGGGAGTAAGAAAATGACACAATTTTCATTTTTGGGTGAACTATCCTTTTAAATAAAACTGTACAAGTGTTTTAAATGTTGGTTTAAATGGGGTAATTTGAAAAGGTTTAGATTACAGAACATGTCAAGGCATTAAAAACACTATTGTTGGATAAAAAAAAAATCCTAAATTGATACAAGTTTTATGCTGTTACAGTTAAGTGATTGTCTGTATGCTTCGTGTATGCAAAATTTAAGTTCCTACTGAAGACGGAATCTAGACTTTTTAAAGTGCAGCTGCTGTGTCACAACTTTAAAAAAAAAGTTAAATGTTGTGAAGAGTTTGGGGTTGTGTAGCATCTTATTTCTAATTGAAATAAATTATGCTAAAAAGAATTGTTTTTGACCTGTCTTTATTTTGCCAATTGAACATTTCTCATCCACAAAACATAAAAAAGCTAATTAACTGAACAACAGCAATTGCGGTGACATAAATATCATTATTAGGAAAATTTAAAAATCAAAATTGCATAAACAAGCAAGTGTTAGTTGGCAAACATGCATAATAATTTTGCTAATTGAAAATTCTTCATCCACAGAACATAAAAAAGCTAATTAACTGAACAACAGTAATTGGTGTAAAACAAAAATCTTAATTAGGAAAATAAGAAAATCAGAATTGCAAAAACAAGCAAGTGTTAGTTGGCTGAACATCTTATTATTACTATGTGTAATTATTTAAAATACATTGAGACAACGCAAAAGTCTTAATGCATCAGGTTGACTCACTTTTTTACGTTTTCGCAGCAATTTTTTTTTTACAGTGCAAACACCTTGACCACCTGTTGACTTTGCTTACATGTTGGAATATCATACATCTTCAAGTTATTTTGGCAATAATGGCATGTAACCAAATTCAAGGTTATTTAGGGTACAAGTGGGTGACTCATAGCCGGACTATATTGGACCTATAGTTAGCCATCATTTCAACGTCTCTTTTTTTTGCTTGCTGGGGACGTTCCTGTCTGTAAGAGAAAGTCAAGATTCACCTGGGAGCAATTTACCAATTCAGGAGAGATTTAGAAAAAACGTCTAATGGAAATGTATAGAAATATGTTTGACCAAACCCTGTATTATGACAACTTGTTTAGTCATTTTGCATGTAAAGTCTTATACTATGAACTAATGCCTAAATGTTGTGGGTGGTGAGACTATTCAACAGAGACCCATTATAATTAGGGCTGTCAAAAGATTAATCGTGATTAATCACATCTAAAATAAAAGTTTGTGTTTACATAACATATGTGTGTGTAGTGTGTATAATTAATATTTATATATAAAAACACACACAGTCATGTATATATTTAAGAAAAATTGGTTATATTTATATATAAAATATTTATATTTCTATATAATATAAATTATATAAATGTTTATACAGTATATAAATGCAAATATTTCTTAAATATACACATGAATGTGTGTGTATTTATATATACATAATAATTATACACATTACACACACATATGTTATGTAAACACAAACTTTTATTTTAGATGTGATTAATCACGATTAATCTTTTGACAGCCCTAATTATAATACATTTTGATCAACATGACATAAGCAACTGATAATGTAGGAAAAGCAGAGAATTGTACATAATCATTTGCATGGATGTACCAAAGCATTTGCAACTTGTTCAAAGAAATGAAAAACTGCTTTTTTGATGTGCACAAGTGATACAATGATGTGAGAATTGAACGCGTAGTTTTGAGAATTTCAATTTTGATCTGAGAAATGTACCAAAGCCACTGAGAAAAACTGTAACATTTCTCAGCCTTAAGCCATCCTACTGTAAGTGTATATGACTTTTATCTTTTAGCTGAACACAATCTGACTCATAATAAACAACATCTTGCCCAGCACTTCTGAGATGTAGTGATGGGGTTTTGTAATGTTGGGTCAGTGGTCAGCCTCCAGCCTGACCTCAACTTTCTTCTAAACACGGTTACAGCTGTAGTTTATACACTTTGAAATATACATCTTTACAGAAACCAATCACTTTGCCTCAGAAGACATTTTATTACTGCTTGGATTAGTTTTTAATTGATTAAATTTTGGCGGGGTGCACGTCAGGCTTCGCACAGGCTACAGATAACCTACGGCATAACTATGGTGTAGACCTTACGCACAACTATTAATTAGGCTTAAATAATTTTTATTTTGGGGTGAACTATCTTTAACGTTAATACAATTGTTTATTGTTAATTTATGTTAGGTAAATAATCATTACATGATTTCAACAGATTTCGTTAAAAAATTGTACTAGTAAATCATAAATAAGAGTAAAATTAATACATGTTGTAAAATTATTCTTTAAAAATATTCTTGTAAGTTCATGTTAGGTAGTCTAGTTACACTGTAAAAACTACTTGTACTACACTGTAACTTACTGTAGATTTTACATTTATGTTATTTACTGGCAACAGTTTGTTCAAAGTTAAATGAACATGAAACATTTCAGTCTTTATCTTCTACAGTAAGTTACTGGCAATCCGCTGCATAATTGCACCAATTTTTTTACAGTGTAATGTTAGCTTATATATTATTTATTTCAGATAGAAAAAAAAGTTGGATTAAATTAAAAAATTATTCAATTGGTAAAACTTAAAAAAACGAAAGTCAATTTTTTATTGATAAAGCTTACATTTTTAGGTGTTACCAATTAACAAAATCATTAACTAAAAATTTAAAAATTTTCATATTACATTTTTAACTTAAATTGAGAAAATGTAAATTGATAAAACTTAAACTTTATAAGTATTACCTGTTGAAGTAATTGATCCAACTTTCACTTTTTACAAATCCAACTTTCACTTTTTGATAGATAGATAGATAGATAGATAGATAGATAGATAGATAGATAGATAGATAGATAGATAGATAGATAGATAGATAGATAGACAGATAGACAGATAGATACATAGAAACATATAGATGGCCTAAGTAGCACTTTGTCTTGTAATGTCAGGTACACTTTAGTCCATTATTTAGGAAAATGAAACAATGTAACTCTCCCTACTCAAGATTTATGATTGATAGTTCAACTAATGAACTCTACTAATTGTTGTTAAGTATTAAGTCAACAGTTGGCAAGTGGGAAACCTGTTGCTTGTACCAACATATCCATTGTGTTCCATTGCCTGACAACTTCCTTAATATCAAAGTCTACACCATGGCACAACGGCGTTATAAACTGCTGCGGTTTCTTTGAACTTAAAGAAAATATTTAAGCACTCGTTCGGACTAGTTTCAGCACATTTCTCCAGCTCTATAGAGAAATCGTTTTAATTGTTTTAATGCAATATTAAAACTGACATTTTATGAGTAATGTACTGTAAAACATCAAATCTTGCTTCTGTAGCTCTTTGTTGTCCAGCCTCAGGCATGCGTCACCAACGAGACTCTTAAAGTTACATTTTAATCCAATTCTTCATGTATTTTCCTTTGCATTCCGAATCATTGACCATGTAAAGATCCCTATGGGATACTTGAATCTGATTGGTCATTTAAGATATTCAGCTGTCAATTAAATGTATTCATTTGTTTGCACGATGACTACTAAACTAAATATTTGACTGGTGTCCCTGGCAACCTTGGCTACACTTGGCTAGTTTTATTTTTAATGTTTCGGTCTTTCTCTTCTGTGTTTGCTGCCTTTAAATTTTAAGTAATTTAAACTATCTTGACTACTGATGAGTTGCTCATACAGTAAATCTTATAAAAATTGAAATTGCTTCACTTATTGAGTTAAATTAATGTAAAAATATATGTTTTCATGACACATGATATAATTAAACTCAAATCTAAATTCTATGTCAATTTATTTATACATGGTACAAATTTGGCCTTTTATTAGCTACTTAATTGAATGATGACTCTTAATTTGCAATAATGGCCGTCTTACTGTATTTTGCCACGTTTGTCTATTAGTCATCTTAACTGGAAATCTATGGTAAAAAGTGACGTTTGATTCCAACATTTGCACCAATCACAGTCTGGAATCAGAGGGATCAACTGGCATTCTGCTTCACCATGATCCATTCGGTTCATTCACTCCTGAAATCCCACCAAATCCCAACAGTGAAAATCGACACCGTGGGCAAATCGAAAGCTAATTTAGACACCTTCTCGGTCTCTGTTGTGTTTTCGCCGTTGTGTCACATTCTGTCGTTGGAGCCTTTGTTTTACTTTGTTTTCCGTGGCATCTAAAGGAAAGCTGACCCCACAGATGCAGGTGCCGAAATAATTTATCACTTCTGGCACCTCGTGGCATCATCACAATGGCCAGTGGCTCAAAGTGAGGAAACAGCATATCGCTGCTCGTGCTGCGAGACAAAAGCGCAGGTGAAATTCCACACTAGTTACCCATAAATTGACTGCGTCACCTTGCATGCAGCTACTGGCGTTTAAGTAAACGCTGTTTGGCTGTCACACACCGCTTGTCGCCTCGGTTTACCTCGACGTCATGTTAACTTATGCAGTTCTGTGGCAGGGTGGCTTGAAGTTACCATAGGTAGAAGACGTCACTGTGCATCAAAGGAGAAGAGGATCGCATGACAATAATTAATTGTGCCAAGTTGCTGTTTTGACAGGCCTTTATTTTTTATATTCAGGGTTGTATTCTTCTTTATGTTGAGTTAAATGTGAACAAATTTAGGGTGTGTTGTGTAAATCATTTTGAATACCTGATAATCCATCTAATTGAACATTGTTATAGAATTTTTTTAATTGACATAGCCAACCGAATTTTTTGTCTCAAAAGCGCAACACTCATCAAATCGCCCTCCGGCTCTTCCCTCCCCTCACGTCAAATAAATTTTCCATTTGCTCAGCAAGTTGTTTGTTGACATTGTCATTGAGCCCGTGTTACACACGTTGCCGGGTAACCATGAAAAAAGACATCCTAACATTTAAATCACACGCAAAACAAAAACCACAAGAATGTACAACATCTCCCGCCCACTGCTAATAGATCTGAATGGAGTCTGCTGACGCAAAAACCTTCGGAGACGACAAGGCGGTGGGCGGAGCTTCGTTTCTCCAGCTGTGAGAAACTTCTTTAAGAAACTGCGTTGATTGACACATAAACCCTTCAATGAGAATGAGTCATTGTATTTCACCACTGCTATGACTGCCGGTCTGCAACATAAAATGACAAAAAATGTATCTTACGTAGTTTGCTCACCCTCATGTCATCCCAGTTGTGCATGACTTCCGTTCTTTAGTAAAACAAACAAAATATTTTATATTAAAATGCAGTTATGTTATCTTCTTACACTGTAAAAAGTGAAAAGTTAGATCAACTTAAAATATTGCTTTAATTGGTAACATTTACAAAAAATATGTTTTACAGTGTATTTGATGCTTAAAATGGTGAAGGTCCAAAAAGCATGTATATGCATCATTAAAATAATTTAAATAAATCATTTTAAAGATCTTTTTGTCACGCAAATGCGCAAAAACTAATGATATTTAAAGCTATTGATACACAACATATTGATTGCCTAAATAGATGCAAATAAGAATCATTTCACTTCAGAAGACATATATTAACCTACTAAAGTCATTAAGATTACTTTAATGATGGATGGATGTAGTTTTTGGAGCTTTAACATGTTGAGCCCCATATAAAAAGATAACATCAGTGTTTGAATTGAGGGGGGGGCTGGGGTGGTCCCGGATCTTCAATAAGCATTGAGGTACTTCCTATAAAGCATAAAAATATAAATTAAGGGGGTCCCCTGGTTTTTATTACAATTAAAATACAACATGAATTTAAAATTATCATGCTGCGTTGCCACAAAATGATTATATTTGTCCCGAATATTTGTCCCGAATTTGCAATAAACAAATCCAAAAGATTTATGTCTGAAGTAAATGTGAACTCTCAAATGCGCCTATCTTATTTAATAAACCAAGCTTAATCCATGTTCTCATACTGTTTATGCCAAATTCTGACTCTTCCATCTGAATGTCTCAAAAGAAATCAAGACTCATCAGACCAGGCAACATTTCCCAGTCTTTAACTGTCCAATTTTGGTGAGCTTGTGCAAATTGTAGCCTCTTTTTCCTATTTATAGTGGAGATGAGTGGTACCCGATAGAGTCTTCTGCTGTTGTAGCCCATCCGCCTCAATGTTGTGCGTGTTGTGGCTTCACAAATGCTTTGCTGCATACCTCGGTTGTAACGAGTGGTTATTTCAGTCAAAGTTGCTCTTCTATCAGCTTGAATCAGTCGGCCCATTCTCCTCTGACCTCTGCCATTAACAAGACATTTTCGCCCACAGGACTGCCGCATACTGGATGTTTTTTCCTTTTCACACCTTTCCTTGTAAACCCTAGAAATGGTTGTGCGTGAAAATCCCAGTAACTGAGCAGATTGTGAAATACTCAGACCTGCTCAACTGGCACCAACAACCATGGCACGCTCAAAATTGCTTAAATCACCTTTCTTTCCCATTCTGACATTCAGTTTGGAGTTCAGGAGATTGTCTTGACCAGGACCACACCCCTAAATGCATTGAAGCAACTGCCATGTAATTGGTTGATTAGATAATTGCATTAATGAGAAACAGGTGTTGCTTATAATCCTTTAGGTGAGTGTATTTCAAAATGTATTTCAGGGCATCAAATACATTTCTAATTTTACAACCCATATGGCAAAAAAATATTTTTTCCTGGTGAAAATATAGAAGTTTATAAAGTATATTTTTACAGTTGAATATATACTTAACCTTTCAAACCATTTATGTTTACAGGTGTGTAACATAAACAAAGTTTTTTTCATTGCAAGGTGAATATAAATGCTTTAAAAATATATTAACTACTCTAATTGGAAAACTGGATTAAAATAATATAAAATTATTCATGTTTAGCTGAAGAATGAAAGTCATGTACATCTAGGTTGGCATGATGAAGAGTAAATTATGAGAGATTTTTCAGATTTTTTTCAGGTTTTAAAAAGTATATTTGATTAATTTTAAAACAATTATGCTAGGTTTTACCCTGTCATGTATGGGACAGTATGCTGATACTACAATCTCATTACGTGACAGTTCAAAGTTTTAGTTGCTTAGCAAGTATTTATCACTCTTGTTAACTAAGTCCTAATGATCATTACTAGTGTTCCCAGAGTATTACCATAATGTCCCAACCTGATGTTACAGCAATTTGTACATATTTTATGACGTGGCTGATTCGAATGAATTTGAACAAACTTAATCGTCCGAAAACGCTTGATTATAAGAAAAAAATGTAATGATACCACACCCCTAATCCTGCCCCTAAACCCAACATCATTGATGCAAAAGGAAATTGTTCAGAAATATATGAATTTGGTCATACAAATTAGCCACCTTGTAAGGTGAGATTGTATTGAATTAGCAGCTAGGTTGCACTACAGCATCCTCTGCACAAATTACAAAAGTACTATAAAATTACATTTCAACTTACATTTTTCACAAAATATTTTTTACTTAAACATTACAGTTGAAATAACTTAATTTCTTAGGTGTTACCAATTGAGGTAATTTTTTTAATTGATCCAACTTTTTTCAGTGTAATTTAGTTTTGATCATTTGGAGTATCAAAAAGTTGGATGCAACTGACTACTCATAATAGAGTATATTCCATTAACCATACAGTAGTTTAACTGTAGAAAGCATAACTGTTTTATTAGTAAAACCGTGGTAACCACACATTTAATATGGTGTCACCGTGTAACCATGGTTTTTGTAGTAAATGGCATGGTAGCCTATCAATCTGTCATAAACTGTGGTTACTACACTTTCATTATAGTAAATAATGGTTTATTTTCCAAAAGAAAACTTTTTATTTGTAGCCATAAAATAATAAAGTCTTGTAATGGAAAAGAGTGCCATGATCATTTAATGTTTTGCTAAAGGATTATGATGGACCCTAGGCACTATTTCACATTTCCCAGGATGCACACTGTCATCATAGACGTTGCTATATTGTTTATTTTAGCATAACCAGAGTTTTATTCAGTTTATTGCTATGTTACATCACTTTGATCACCCAATGAAATTCTTTCACTACCTCAGGTATGAAGTACACGTTATGAGGTATTCCAGCAAATTCATTTCATAATTCACATCTACTAAACTGATACTACACTTACTGTAAAAGTTTACCTTTAGTCATGATTCATAAACAGAGCACTCTTTGTTAAGTAAAAAGGCCACGTGTCCGATAATTTTGCAAGACCTTTCTTGAGCTTACGTTCAAGTTACAACAGGAAGCAATGGTGCATCTTTTCATATGACCATGTGTAATGCTTTTTTATGATTGGTGGATGGGAACACACGCTTAGATTGCCAGATAAAAGTGTGGGGGTTGAAGTCTTTCATAATAAGGTCTCATTCAGTCTTATTCATTTAAGGCTGTTGAATTTATACCATTCATGTTTCTGTCATTACATCCTTGTTCTAGATCTTTTTTTTATTACATCTGGTTAATTTAATTGTGTCATCATTAACCCTCATGCTGTTACAGACCCAAATTATTTTTTTATCTGTTGAATACAAATGAAGATATTTTGATAAATGATGGTAACCAAATGATGGCACCCATTGACTTCCATAGTATTTTAGACCACGGGTGGGCATTCCTGGTCCTGGTGGGCCACTGTCCTGTAAACACACTAATCAAACACACCTAAATGTCATTTTCAAACTTTTGGTTAAAAATTCAGGTGTGTTTGATTAGGATTGGAGCTAAACTTTGCAGGACAGTGACAGGAACGCCCACCCCTGATTTAGACCATTAGCATTTATAAATTCACTTCTTTCAACAGACTATTCTCTGACCAGAACTTTTCCTGTTGATACTATTTATTATTTTCATTGACTTCACGATGTTACATATCAGAAGTCATTTCTTAAATTGTTTATAGTTTGTTTCTTGTTACCTGCTTGCCTTAAATCATACTCTTTTCACTGGCCACTGAAAAAGGTTTATGCTTCAGAAGAACACTATCCTATCAGCAAATCTTTATAATGCAAATGGTGTTGACCTTTATTGAACTTCTTAGAAATCATAATAAATCAGGCAAGAGAACAATAAACTACAGTGATATTGTTCATTTCTGTTGGTGCAGTTCATAGCTGGTCTGGATCAGAAGAAATGCTATTTGGTCCAGTTGATCGCGTGGGAGGCACGAGGATGCAGGTGAAGAAGGAAATACAAGACCTTTGTAGGACGCAGAGTGTGGGAATCTCCTCACCCGATTGTTATTAGTTTATGGAGTAACAATAGAGAGTTGATCCCAGAGCCTTCTCTCAGACTGGACTTAAGGTAATTTGATACAGTGGGACCAAAAAACCAAATGCAGCTAAACACATACACAAATACACACACACTTTAACACTCGCCTTGCAATTTGTGAGTATCTATATCAGACAAAATCATTTTTTTATGGATTACTTTATGGTGTCAATTTAGTAATTGCATTGAATAAATCAATAAATATGAGAAAATTCGCACACTGATCAAAAAAGTGTTTTAAGTAAACTTACGGTGTAACAATACTGCTCAATCTACAGGTTATTTAGTGCTCTAACATCCTGAAGTTTGACTTCTCAGAGTTATTCAAAATAAAAGTAAAGTGGGTTTAAATGTGAAAGATCATGTCGGGACAAAAGTAACACTTGTTACTTTTGTCCCGCTGCTAATGCTGTTGTACATGTTGAAAATTTATATTATCCTAATTTCATTTAATTTCATTTTCATAGTGTTCAAACTTTTTTAAAATGTTTTATTCACAACAATTTAAGTTTGTACTGTTTGAAATGATTCGAGCTTTGTGACATGGTGCATTATCCTGCTGGAAGAGGATGGGTACATGGTGGTCATAAAGGGATGGACATGGTCAGAAACAATGCTCAGGTAGGCTGTGGCATTTAAATGATGCCCAATTGGCACTAAGGGGCCTAAAGTGTGCCAAGAAAACATCCCCCACACCATTACACCACCACCAGCAGCCTGCACAGTGGTAACAAGGCATGATGGATCCATGTTCTCATTCTGTTTACGCCAAACTCTGACTACCATCTGAATGCCTCAACAGAAATCGAGACTCAACAGACCTGGCAACATTTTTCCAGTCTTTAACCGTCCAATTTTGGTGAGCTCGTGCAAATTGTAGCCGCTTTTTCCTATTTGTAGTGAAGATGAGTGGTACCCGGTGAGGTCTTCTGCTGTTGTAGCCCATCCGCCTCAAGGTTGTGCGCGTTGTGGCTTCAGAAATGCTTTGCTGCATACCTCGGTCGTAACGAGTGGTTATTTCAGTTTTGAAGCAACTGCCATGTAATTGGTTGATTAGATAATTGCATTAATGTGAAATTAAATAGGTGTTCCTAATAATCCTTTAGGTGAGTGTATATTTAATAAAAAATCTTGTTTTGTTGTGTTACTTTTGACCCACCTGTGTGTTCCTTTCATCCCTGCTATCAGGGTCAAAAGTATCAATTCACTACTCATGTTTAAAGTGAAATAATACGGAGTCGTTTTAAATTTTTTCAAAATTCCACCTGGTATTGACAGACCATACTTGTGAGTTACTGACCAGAGCAAAAATATATCTCTGTCTAAAACAATCATAAAAGCCATGGCAGATGGTTACTAGCTGTGCAAGGACAGCATACTAGTTAAAAGAGCTCGGCAAACAAGGAAGACGCCACAACAGGTGACATATAAAACATGACATCAAGGTGTTCAGACCTGAAAAAAAGCATTGCACTGCACAATCACCCTTAACCCTACAAAAAAGACAGTTGCTTTAAAATGTTATTAAAGTTGATTTATTATACACGCGACATGTCTATGGTAACGTTTCCTCTTTATTCTCACGCAAGGTCACTGTGACTTCAGCAAAATGTACCGTGGGTGGCTGTATCAGTTATGAAAGAGTAAAACTTGTGTGTATTGATAGAGTACTGAACTGATTTAACTCTATGTTCTCTGACCCCATTATGTTGTGACTGTAGGCGCCTATCTCACCTGAAGGAATTTCTGCATTTCCTGCAGCCAAATATGGTCAACTCCCACTGGATTCCGGTACTGGATTGTGCAACTACCTCCTCTTGAAGTAACACGCAACATCCTGCTTCATCTCAAAGATTTTTTTAATGGCCATAACTCATGTTGTTAAAGCAATAAGTAAACATCCCAGAGGTCTACTGTAACCCTTTGGTTTCCTGTTGGGTTCCTTAGCGTTATTATTGTAAAGGTCTGCAAATATCAATTCCTTTTTGAAAGGTTGACTCTGTGTATTGTTATTTTATCTTTGTTGTTCTGTCAATAGAATCTTTGAAGTTTTTTTTCACAAAAGATCTTTGGTAAATAGTCTGCTAGCCACATTGAATCAGATTGTCTAAAAATACTTTCTATGCTTTTCTAAAGATTACCACGGCTCACATTTTTATTAATGTTTATAAGAATATTAATATTGTTTCAAATAAAATTTTCTTGACCGCAATGGCAGAATAAATGCTTTCATTTCCCACTGAAGCGTTACAATAGTACATGTTGTTTGCACTGTATTTATCCTGTATTTCAAATGACCCTTATGAAGTCATACCCTCATTGTGATTTTTGCTTGTTTTGTTTATCCAGGTGCCTCTATTCAGTATGTATGTGAAAACTTGATGTATTTTGTCCTTGTTCTAAATGCTTAATCCATACTGTACTAATTTTCACATACATGATTTTCAATAGCACTTATATTACACACAAACTCCCATAAATAAGATACAAGAGAGCTACACACTTCTCTAACAACCTTTACGACCTGACCCATTGTTCAAGGATGTGGATCAATAGTCACATTTTAGACATGACACAGGCCTGCAATTTCTGAAACTGTGTATGTAATCGAATTTCTGCAATCGTGTATGTCCACTTGCTTCTCTCTGCTGAATTTTCTTAATGTACACAAAGCATAAAAACCCAACAGTGATTTATAGTACACTGTAATGCATTTCTACATATTGCCATTGTGATTTGGAAAGTGGTCATGGTTTGTATTCACCGGAGAAACAAAAAGATCAATTTTTCACCTTTTGTCACACTATTCATTCTGTCATTTCACAATGACAGTCTGGGTGTGTTCTCGGTTGGTTAGCGCTGAACGGTTTGCTTAGATCAATGCTGATTCTTGCTTTATTGAAAAGTACACATTTTAGCCGCTGTGCTGTAATAGCGAAGAACAATCAGGGCCTATTCAGGACTGAAGGACACCCTCCCTCAGTCAACATTTGGCTCTCAAATCCATAGCCGGCACCGGCTCTCTGGCCCCCGGAATGCATCAGTTACTTTCAATGCTCAGATATTCATTTACAGAGTTGTTGTGGGGATATTTTGTCTTGCCAACTAAATATAAATGTTTTTTTGTAGTGAAGCGGACACTGCACAAGCAGACGGTGCCTTGGCTAGTGAGGTTGTAGCTTTAATAATTTTACTTTTCGTTTGTAAAAGCTACTGTGTTCATATAGTCAGGGGGCGCAATATTAGTAAAACAGTCTTTCTCTGCAGGCATAAAATGGAGAAATACGGGATATTGAAACTGAATAACCAATCCAGCACACATGTTCAAGAGTGTGTGAGAGAGCGAGCAGTGTAATATGAGCTCCTGAAGGTGAGAAGTTCCAGGTCCAGTGCTGGTAACCACACACTAAAACTCACCACAATCCATCAACCGATTGCCTATGCAAATTTGATACCAGCCAGTGAAAGACGTGTCTGTTCTTTAATAGTGTTTGTATATATGTATATAATTCTGCATAAATACAAATCAGATATTAAATCAATGTTACAGTAAAACTGCTGATTTTGTAAATGTCAGGTGTTTCACATGTGTCTGTATTGACTTTCTGTAGCATCATGCTGAATTGAATGTAAAGTAATGTTGAAGACCATTGAAGATAAACAGATTTAATAACATGCAATTACTTTGGGTAACAGGTTTGACGACAGACTTGCAGGTTGTCAATTCTGTATGGGATTTTTTGTACTTCTGTAAAAGATACATGATATCTTTAATTATTTATACAATTAATAAATACTTGTAAGAGCGATTTTGAGTTTACATCAATGATGATTTCATTGAATGTTCTTAGATAAACTAATAATAATGCTTCATTGCAGTCGTGAGATTGACAGCCATCCTTTTTCCTATGCCCAAACACATACGTGATGTACTTAGTGTGTTTATAAATAAATACCAATCAGATCCAATGTCAGTTGTGGCTTGTTTGAAATAATAATAATAATAATAATAAAACTGTGGTTAGCTGCTGCAAGGTGCATCTGTATGTAGTATCATAAACTATATATGTATGTAGTATCATAAACTATACTATGAGTCTGTGAAACTGTCATTGTGCAGTGCATTCTGGGTAGGTGGCGCCATGTTTTCGGGCACACACGATAGGGCAGGGGTGGCGTGGGGTCGATCCTGGAGAGCCACAGTCCCGAGTTTAGTTCCAGCTCTAGTCACTCATACCTAAACAGGTTAATCAAGGTCTAAAGGGTCATTAAAAAGCTGCAGGCAGGTGAGGTTTGGACTGCAGCTCTCCAGGACCAACATTCACCACCGCTGGTATAGGACAATAATGCACTACATTTATTAAGTTCCAGAGGCATTTCCAAAAAATGACAGGTCATCGACCTGGATCCTGTTGAAGTTATGGATAAAATAACATGAATGTGAATTGCCGGCATGAATCTGAAGTTATAGCCTAGTTAACGTATTGTATGAATAAACGTAATTATGATTTATATGCTCATCGGCACTGTTATGCATCTGAAATTGAGTAATGTACATTACGTAATGCATACATTACACAAAGAATTTGAATCTCCCCGAAACCTAGTTAAACTGTGCATCATGTTCACGACACAGCCCAATCTAACCCTTAAAATCTGTTCTCACCTTGTCTAACCTGTGACACAACTGCAGATTTGCCATAAACAGTTACACCTGCAGTACCCACATCTGTCTTTGTCTGTTCCCTTCGACCTGAGGCACTTTGATAAAATAATGAGGAATGCAGACAATCCAGTTTCAAACTCATTCGTTTTTCTCATCTTGCTTACATGTTACTGTGGTGAGTCTGTGAAATTTGTGTACCTATGGGGGTGCTGCTATAAATCCATTAACACCAATAAAACTGTGTAAGAGCTAATGCATCTTCACTGAAATGTGTTTTGACCAGAAATATGGTTCAGAAAAGAACACACAACACATCTTACATGTGACGTGGACTTTACGTGGGTGCCATAATATTATTAGATAATACAATTATAATTCAATAATACAATTCAACATGCACTAATTTTATGTGATGCTTAAGTGGGTTTCAATGTAATAGGTATTTTGTAACCATATTATGCAGTTGTATAACCGTATATTGTACAGTCTTATTTTAAAAGTTACAGATTTACGTAAAATGTATGTATAGAGGCTATAAACGCGTTAATTTAGTGTGTGTTTCTGGGGAACTACACATATATAGCCATATCCTACATGCTAATTTCCTTTTAAACATTAAATATTTTGTTTTATGAAAACATAAAAATAAAGATTTTCAGTGGTTTTCTTAGAAGTAATTAAGCACAGAATTAAATTGTTTACAAAACTATAACATCTGTAAAACGCGCATGATGGACGTTAGGTAACGCCTCTTCTCAGGTGAGCCACGCCTCTGACTGGACATCTCCCCTCTGACTGGACAAGGCTCCCATTTCTTCGCTCTGATTGGAGGAGATGCGTGTCATTCATTTCCTTGGCGTCCATGAAGCGATATTTTACTCAGGTAAGTCTACCTGAGTGACACAGGGAGGGTTTTTGGATACACCGTGCGTCTGGATGTACACACAAGGACGTTTATAACAATCCCGTAAATGTGTATTCGTCATTAGGAATAAGCTCGTGATATTATTTGAGATATAGACATATAGACATGGCAAGTGTAGGAGTGGCCGTTGGCGCGTCGGTTACAGAAGAGCGGGCGGTTTTCACGCAGCTGAAGCCCGTGCGGATGTGTGGAGCGGACGGCCCTGAGGACTCCGTGTTTGAGGACGTTAAACCCGCGGTGAGACTCACACATAATGCTGTAGAAATGGCCTTTATTGCACCGAGAAATAATAATATTTTAATGCCCAAAAATATTTTATGGAACTGAAGCACTTAAATGAATTTAGTCATTATAACCAGTTTCTATATGAATGGGTAGCTTACATTTCCACAAAACCGGCTTATGAACATGTAGCCTAATGTTGTTTACAAAATATGTATAAAATACTGCAAATATTGCACAATATAATTTATAGGAAATATATGCAAGTTTCATCCTCACATTGTGGGGCCACATGCTTTTTTATATACACCTTTATGACGAGTCATTTTGTCAAAAGTTGCTATTAACCTACAAATTATTGGTTTATTACAACGTAAAATATGAAAGGAACAATAGTTAAAATAGGTCCATTTACTTTAATAATTTTTTTTATAGACGCAAGAATACACTAATGCTCACTAACATCAATGGCAGATATGGTGAAACTGAAGTTCAATATATTTTACACCACAGGGAAATGTTTTGACCCAGATAAATTCATAGTCATTAATAGACATCTAAGATGAATTGCATTTGTTCAATGAGAATTTAACTACCTTTAAATGTGTTTTAAAGAGACACGTGCATAAATATCTGCTATGTGCGACAATAATTGTATAGGCCTATACTTTCATTGAATTTAATGATATGGAGCCATTGAACGTCTGAATAGAACATCTAGCATTCTTTATTAGGTTATATGGGATCCTTATCTGGACTCCCACCAACTCTTAACTACCTGAGCCAATGACTGATGACCTCATTGTACTTAAAAGTTCATATGGCCGCAGGTATAACATGCAGGTTGTTGGCTAAACTGACAGGAACAACGTAGGCCCTCAAATGGGCCCTGTTTCATTGTTGACACCTCATGTGGTTAGTGATGAGAAGCTTACCGTTGACCTCATGTGCTTGTCTTTAGCGCTAATTGTTGGTAAAATGTGCCATTGCACGTAACTCCAATTTAATGGGTTATAATCATGTAAATTAAAGGTTTAAACTCAATTAAATGCAATTAGTAAAGTAATCTGAAACCGTTAAAGTCCTTACTTTAACTTAAGATAATTTATTGATTTGTACCATCTAATCTAAAGATAAAAAAGTCTTTATCTGTGTCTGAGTCATTAGTAGTGGTGCCATGCGTCTCTCCTGTAATATCTGCCTAGGTTTTTGTCTGGTCGCCTCAGTGCCACTTGGCATATTGCAGAAGTCAGTGTGGTCATGCCCTCTGCTTTGAAGAGCGGTCAAGATGGTTTCTTTACCAGTCAATGTCTTGAATAGCCAAAACAACTGTTATCTTTTTACCCCATAGCCATAAAACATCATTTTGGTCTCAAAGGTTTTGTTTTCTCTCGCTGGTGCCCTAGAATGATTTGTGCTGTTATGACTCCGTTAAACAGACAAGAGGCCTATCAGTCCATTTTATGGGGATCCATCGACAAATCTCCATCTTTGTGCATTCCTTTTGACCATAAAAGACAATTATTTCTGGGTAAGACTATTTGTGTTGCAATTAGGATGAAGGTCTTTGGACTGACATGGTCTAAAATCAGCAACAAAAACGTAAACAGACATTCGTTATAAATATATATTTGTATTTTAAGAAAAAAAATTATTTCTTATGAAAACAAACACAAATTCTAAAAAATGTATTTTATTATGAATTTTGTGGATTTTGTTATGGTCTGTGGTCTTGAAAGAAAAAATTCTGACCAACACGGAAACATCTAACGTATTTATGTCATAGAACATTGTTAAGCCTAACTCCATTTTTTTTATACCTGAGATACATTTTTATTTAACAGAAAATGCCTACGAACACAGCCTATATCAAAAACACACATTCTTAAATAGTGAATTTAGTCTAGTCCATGAATTTTGTGGGATTTGAGCCATGTTGTCTGTGAAAATTTAGGGAAAAATACCAACCAACATGGAAACCTCCAACGTAACATGGAAAAACATCCAACGTATTAATGTCAAAGGGTATCTTAAAGCCTAGCTCCATCTTCTAGATGTTATCATGCCCTACGATAAAAATTTTAAAGGAAAAACTGCTTATAAACACAGCCTACCACAAACACACTTTCTTTAATAGCGAATTTTGTCTAGTCCATGAATTTTGGGATTTTTGAGCCATGTCTGTAAGGATTTAAGGAGAAAACACTTACCAACATGGAAACCAACGTATTTATGTAAAAGATTATTTTTATGCCTAACTCTGTCTCCTAGTTGTTATCGGCCCCAGAAATACATAACTGGTAGTTGTAAATGTTCTCCAATCATTAACTCACAATTCTTGGGCCAGGGTTCAGCTGCCGTCTTTCCTTTCCTTACACCAGAACCGGAGAACAGAACCATTTGGAGCACAACTAATAGAAAGGGGTCTGTAAGGGTGTACTCACACTATTCAAAACAAACCTCGCTCGGGCACGTTTGACCCCCAAAGCCTGGTTTGTTTAACTAGTGTGATCGCTCTGTACCACGCGCGGGTGCGGATTGGTTAATCGTGCCTCGGCCGAGTTGCAGTGGAGGGCTGCAGCGCGGTTCACTTGGGCTCAAAGTAGTGCACCCTAAGACCAAGGGCACTCTCTTCCACACCAGCACCATCTCCCCACAAGACTCGTTTTAGCCCAGATCTAAAAGCAGGGGTGATCTGGAGCATAATTCAAAAGCTATTTTCCATTAATTACCTGGTTTCCAACGCTGGCCATGAAGTGTGGTATTCTTAATGCTGAGTGAGAAATTGTCTGTGATAAGCACCGTATCCAAAGCAATATGAAATGTTGAAGACATGTCAGCATTTATTGTACATGAGTTATCATACCTGAAAGGATGATGATATTCACACGGTACTTGATACTGCATCAGTTTGTTGCCAAGGAAATGGTTTTCGACAATACTTGTCATAGTGTTGACTTAGCTACCACTTTAGACAGCTGGACATTGCGGTACTGTTGTAGTTGTTATTGCTTAATATGATAAATGCTGGAAGGTTAACAAGCAAAACAATTGCTTAAATACAGTTGGGTTCAAAGGTCTTAGATCACATTAAATATCTTAGATAAAAATAAATATAAACGTGTAAATAACAGTATTAGGATATTCAAATATAATATAAAGTGAGTAAGATTAAATTTTATTTTGGATTCACTTATTAAATAATCTTAGTCACTTTTCCATGTGAACTTCTTTGTATAGAAGGTCAGATTTCTTTACTCCCAAAATAAAAGTACAAAATCTGTCACTGGGGTTCTTTCATAAAGTACACTTTGGTACCTACATGTGCGTATAAGTAACTCAAAGGTTCCTTCCTGTACCAAATGTAAACATTGTAAAAAGTGAAAGCTACTCTACTTAAAAAAACTTCCTTCAGTTGGTTACACCTAAAATATGTAAACATTTTCAACTTAAAGTTGATCCAATTTTTACTTTTTACAGTGTACATATTTGCACCTAAATGGCACATTTTAGGACCTTTTAAAAGGGTAACACCCCAGTGACAACTTTTGTACGATTTATGTATTTATTTATTTATTTATGTTAGTCCAGTGAGTAGTTAAATTTGTATTAAATTAAAACTGAATTGTAATAGATAGCATTTTCCCAAGTGGTCCCACTGCAATGATCTTGAAATGTCTATTTTTGCTAAACCTATGCAGTCATTATGTACTGCACTACCTTCAAACCTGAACTGTTCCAAGACGTGGGTATTTTGGTTGTTCGGGATTTTGCATGTGCTAACCATTTCATCATCAGACATTTGACTTGCCAATTGACTGGTTTTGTAAATCTAGTTTGCAAGTGTTGTGAAAATTCCCTCATTTATCAGGCACTGTATCTTCGAGCACCGTTGCTCCTGAATGGTTCTCCAGTCTACGCTCTTTTAGCGATCTATTTTTGTACACTGTTTGTGCCGATATCTCCTCCAGCTATCGCATGTCAGTGTTTTGGTTTTGCTTTGTGTTCCATGGCTGCCACACCCACAGGGTTTCTGTTTACTCTGTACTGCAGTGGGGCACTTGGAGCTCCGTAGGTTCTCGCTTTGTGTGCGCTATTAAAGCGGGCAGTTGACTCTCACACTGCTTGTACCAGGCTTTCAAGTCACAAATCAACTTCTGTCAACTCTGAAGACAATAACATCATATTCATGCCAAGCTCCCAAATCTCCTTGCTCAAATAGGATCTTTAACAGAATAGACTTTTTTTTAGTCCGTGCAAACTTATCCAGTTACTGGGCAAAGCCTAAAAAAAATGGAATGCACAAAAACTTTAGATGTGCAAAACTGCATTTTTAGAAATGGTTGGAAAAGATATTTAATATTACCAAGATGCGTCACAAGTATTGATAATATGAATGGGGGAGATCGCAATGGTCATTATGGCCGCTCTTGCCTCGCCTTCCAATAAAAGAGCCAATCATCAACCGTTACAGAATAACGTCCTCTGGGGGAGGGACTTTGCACATGTGCAGTAACTAACAAGTCTTGCCTTAAGATCTGTAGGTGTTGTAAATATGGTGGCCCTTTGACGCGACTTCCTTAAAAAGACTTTGTCTGCATTCGAAATCTCTTTAAAATCACGTCTGAATCCAATGTTTGGTTTACTTCCGGACTCATGAGATAGCTTCATTGTATTGTCCCACAATTCTATGCGTGAGCGTGCATGGGGAATGTGATTGGTCAAGTTCGAAAAAATTAAAAGGTGGGCAAAAAAGCGACCAGAGCACAAATTAAGAGTAAATAAGGTTATATTTTCACTTTTTATACATTTTGATTGAGGCAGCGAGGCGACATGTCAGTTGCCTTGGGTTTCGGATGCAGCCTTCGTTACTAGCCAACTGCAATCTACATTTTCTGCCTCTATACCGCCATCTCTGTTTGAAACATAACACTGCAGGTTACTTTGAAGTCAAATGACGTCAAACTCACATTTTTTGCAAAATTGTACCTAACAGCTTAAATTATAAATCAGTATGATAAGCTTACTATTGCGAATCAAGGTAAGGAGACAGTTTTGAACACTGTTGTTTATGTACTTGCTCGATAAAATTTTTGTTCATTTTAACAAAAAATTTAACCTTCAAACCAAGTGATGTTCACATAGGACATGTTTATTGCATTTAAAAACAGCTGGATGAAATGCTATAAATTTTATATGAATCTTGGACTCCAAAGACTGTTTTTTTAATGTTGGATTGTTTTAGTTGCGATCATAAAACAAGCATTACTGCCAAATTTACAATAATATTTTAATGTTGGATTGTTTTAGTTACAAAAAATAACAAGTGAGATGCATCAACCGAAGATTTCTTTGTGATCGTTCATGAATGTAAAGATGCTGACCACATAAAAAACGAAGAAAAAACGTCTAGATCAAATGGTCAACTACACTATTTAACTTGTTGGTTGCTGTTGTGACCCATGTCTATTTATTGTAATCAAATAACGTGTGCAAATATTTGACTAATCATAATTCTAATCATTCAGTGATTGACTCATAAATCATTGCAGACTATAATCATCTTCTGTTTATTTCAGACACGGATGGAGATGGATAAATATTTGCCCCAAAATGGCCTAATGCTGTCCCCACTTATAACAGACAAGCCAAAGTACCGTCGAGACAGTGCCTCCGTGGTGGACGAGTATTTTGCGGATGAAAAACCTACTCCGTACAGCCTTAACATCAACGTCATCCTGCCCAACACCACACACCTCCGTACAGGCCTTTATCGTCCGAACAAACCTCCGGTGCATTCGATCAAAATCGAGCCAGGGGTGGACGAACCCTGCAGCATTCAGACGCTCCCTGACTTCACCTCCGTCTTCAGCGTGCCCCAAACGGTCAACAGCATGTTCATCAAACCGGACATGGGCGTTACAGATGAGCTCCACATTGGCCCTCAGCAGCCTTCGGTATACCAGATGCCCGTCAGCAGTAGCGACCTAGCCACGATGACCTTCTCTCAGAGCCAAGCTATAAATGGAGTTGGCGCGTCTGGCCGAACCATGCTCAATCTGAACACTGTGGCAATAACAACGCAATCCGGCGAATTTGCCATGCCCGAACCTTACTACACTTCACCACAGCCGCACAGTTTGCCTCCGTCGCCACCCAACTCCCAACCCGGAAGTCCGGAGAACCAGGCAGAGCTCATTACATCCATCCCCCCTCCGCCATACCAGGCTAGGATGGGTATGAAGATTGGACAGATGACCCCTCACTCCATGCTAATGGCCCATGGTCAGGGCGTCCTCACGGGGCCTAGATACAACCGACGAAACAACCCTGAGCTGGAGAAGAGGAGAATTCATCACTGTGACTTCCCAGGTTAGTGTTTTATGTAGATATGTTTGGATTATATTTGAGCTTGTCTATATATTGATAGATCTTAACTAAACTTAACTAGAGGAAGGATAGATAAATGCTTAGGGGGTTACTTGGTTTACCAATATTATAATCAATTTATGGGTCGCAATATTGATGACTTTGTATTTCTGATGCTTTTGTTGATTACTTTGATGTATTAAAGAGAATTATTTATTGGGTGACATAGCTTTCAGGCAAGTAAACCATCACAATTTCACAGAAATTTCACAGACAAATCCGACTTAGCTGAGGTTTCCATATACGTTTGTGAAATAACATCCCATTTTATCCATCAGGATGCACCAAAGTTTACACAAAGAGCTCCCATTTGAAAGCACACCAGAGGACTCATACAGGTAAGAAACTGAAATCATTCTGTAACACAGACACATTTAAGTTTGAAGCAACACAAATCCGGCATAGTATGGAGAGAGATGTAGAAAGACATAGTACAGGGTGGAGGGAGAGCTTAATTGACTCTTTTCATGCTTTTATACACATTGTGTCTGCATGCCTGTACAAGCCCGCATGCTTTCCCGAGGGGGAAATCGCCGAGCGGTGGAGGAAAAACCTGTTCCTCTTGCTTTTTCTGTCTGCGTTCGGCGGGGGGAGGAGGTGTACGCCACTGCTCGAAAAGAACTCGGCAGTTTCGCCACGTTCATCTCTCTGTGTAACACGAAACCCACTGGAATCCCACCACACTTGAATGAAACCCAAATCTTCCCACCTCATACTCCAGTAGGGCATCATTTTTTTACGTTAAGCTGATAAAAGCAGCTTTCCCGCCCATTTGCCCCTTTTCTTCTTGGCTTTCCATTTCGGGGTGGTCACACAAATGCGGAGGGATTCCCTTTAGCCTGAGGTATCAGTATTGTTGTGCTCTCATTCACCGGCGCCTCGAGGTGTATTCACGAGTCTGTTAAAGCTCATGCGGCGGGTTCGTTCCCATGCGGCGCAGAGGCAAAGGGAGAAGCTGGTTCAGCAGTGCAACAAGTATTAGCATGGATGAAACCAAAGGAATAATCCACTTGAGGCCATGCATTACAGTAATTTCACTGCGGGGAAGGGTTGTTCTTCATGACACAAAGAGAGATAAATCACTATATTGCATACATTTGAGAGACTTAGTGCTTTGGTGGTAAACGTAATATAAGGTGATAGAAAACATATAGAATTAACTATTAATAAATAGTTCTTATTAATGATAATAATGAGTAAAATAATTAATTAGCCTTACTGGGGCAAAAAATTGGGGTCACTGGGGTAGTACCATTAATAAAGTGACACCCCACTTTTTTTAAATTAGGCTTATTTTCCCGCTCCTCTAGAGTTAAACAATTGATTTTTACCGTTTTGGAATCCATTAAGCCGATCTCGGGGTCTGGTGCTACCACTTTTAGCATAGCTTAGCATAATCCGTTGAATCTGATTAGACCATTAGCATTGCGCTTAAAAAAAATAAGAGTTTCGATTTAAAACTCTTCTGTAGTTACATCGTGTAAGACTGACGGAAAATTTAAAGTTGCAGCAGGCGCAATGATATTACGCAGTGGCCGAAAATAGTCCCCTGCTATTGAAAGTTAGCAAGGGGAATATTTTTTGGCACTGCATAATATGTTATGCAAAGTCCTAATTATTACGCAAGAATGAGAGTATAGTTCATAGCCATATCGATGTAGAAAATCGCAACTTTTAATTTTCCGTCGGTCTTAGTACACGATGTAACTACAGAAGAGTCAAGTTTTAAATGGAAAAAATATAAAAAATCTTTGGTAATTTTTAGCGCGATGCTAATGGTCTAATCAGATTCAATGGATTGTGCTAAGCTATGCTAAAAGTGGTACCGCCAGACCCGGAGATCAATTGAATGGATTCCAAAATGGTAAAAATCAAATGTTTAACTCTAGTGGAGCTGGAAAAGGAGCATATTTTCAAAAAAAGTGGAATGCTCCTTTCAAGAGATAGTTCACCCAAAAATGAAAGTTCTGTCATCATTTACTCGTCCATGTTGTTGCACACCTGTATACATTTCTTTGTTCTGATAAACACAAAGTAAGATATTTTGAGAAATGTTTGTAACTAAACCCCACTAGACCCCATTTACTTCCATAATATTATTTTTTCCTACTATGGAAGTGAATGGGGTCCACGAACGGTTGGGTTACAAACATTCCTTAAAATATCTTCCTTTGTGTTCATCAGAACAAAGAAATTTATACAGGTTTGTAACAACATAAAAGTGAGTAAATGATAACAGAACTTTCATTTTTGGGTGAACTATCCCTTTAAAAATACACCTTAATACCTCAACGGTACATACTGGTATCAAATGTATACATATCTGTACATAAAACATACATAGTAGGAAACTTTATAAATGGTACTGACCCTGTGACAGATTTTGTACATCTTTTCTAAGAGCCAAGGAACGTGGTACATTCATATAAAATGGGTATTTATTGGTGTTTCACAACAACGTTAAATGCAGATCTTCAAATCAGAAATTGATGTACACTATAAGGGTGTTTCACAATGCCATAGAAAACTCATTTTTGCCTTAATGGTTTCATAAAGAACCTTTAACATCTAAAGAACCGTTCTGCTTAATAAAAGTTCTTTGTAGTGAAATTAGATTATAAAAGTTGAGAAATTTGACTGAATGATTCTTTGGGGAACCAAAAATGGTTATTCTATGGCATTACTAGCTATGTTTCCATCCAAAGTTGCGTATTAAACTTATGTGCATATTTGAAATATCGCATTACACATTTGTGAATAAAGCAGCATTTCCATCCAGTAAGCTGAAGAGAGCAAAATCGTCACTTCCAGATAAACTGTCACTAAATATCAGTAAGAAAAGTATAAAGTCACTGTATTTAACCATTTTTGTGTATAATGACCTCAGAGCGCACAGATGAAACACTATACACCTGTTTTGAGATTTGCTTTCAACTGCTGTTTGAGTTGACAGTCAACTAAGACAGTCCTGTAAAGTAATATTGCCAAACCATTGAGATGACAGACTTCCGATTCATTTCAGAACTTCCAAAATCGCGGTTTGAACTTAACTTCCGGTCTTTGACTTCTTTGTTTGTTTAATAGTCTGACTAGCGGCTAAACTGAACTCTTGAACAAATACCTCGTCGAAAATAACAAATGTTTTGGTTTTCTAAAGACGTGGAGTGATGGCGATCATGGATCACTGCTATGCGAAGGGAGGTTTAGCAGCCGATCTGTAGTTAAAATTTTATACATTATATAGTACACATTTTACACAGTAACATTAGCTCGGTATAGTTTTTGATACACTTTAGCTGTGATTTGACCCAAGGTAATTTACTTGTTGTTCATTTAGCTTATTATCAGAAATAAACTACTCTTAAGTAGTTTACCAGAAGTTACGTTTGTTCCACGAAAGCCGTTTGTTTATGTTGTTACTGCTGAAACCGTATATAGATGCTGTGCAGTGAGTTTTGTAAGCTGGTTAGTCCAACTCGCAAATATACGTGACTTTTTTGATGTGCGTAGACGTATTTCTATCTTAGTTCATGCGCATGTTTTCTTATCTGATTAGACATTTATCCGACTAAATTATTTGCGTCCTTTTTTAATGCACATTTTTCGAATTCATGTGCATCTTGGCGTTCTCATCCAGTGTTTTTATGCGATACTTCAAAATGCTCATAAAAATAGGTGGATGGAAACATAGCTACCTTGTATGTTTTCCATGAGCCTTTGGATCCTCCATCACGCCGATGTTCTGTCTTTCAACGTCGTATGTTTATGTTGACACAGATCAGGTTGTCATTTCCCAGGTGAAGAGTTTTGTTTCAAAAGACATTGGGGGCTGGGAATGAGACCACCACAGTGAAAGCTGACAAACAATGAGCTCTAGAACATTCGGTGCTAAATTTAGTTGAACGTTATGACAGATTGACGACACCTGTAATTTGGATGTCTACAGGAATGATGTGTACTGGACAGAAGATGAAAAGAGACGATAATCAGTGAAAGTATATCAGGATGTTCTCTCTGTAAGCAATAAAAATAAGCTGGCCAAACTTGTTTTGCGGTTAGCCAAGGTTATGCATACGGTTTTTAAAAACATTTGCCAGTTTGGTGGAGCATATCTAAGTGTGCTTTTAAGAAATGTATATGAATACTTTTCAAAGTTATAACCTGTCCTCGTATTAACAATAAGAGATAGTTAAAAGCTGTTCACCTTGTTAATGATGATTCTTTTAACCAATTGCTTTGAGGGCTGCTATTATCGTCGTAATTGAACTTGTTGCCCACCTTACTCAAACAGAAGCCACTGATAAAGGTCGCGCATTGGGGATTTTATGAGGATCCCTGTGAGTTTGCTTGCAGTTATTGTGTAACATCACAACAGATTTTATGATACTATGCATCACATGCTTGCTGACATTACACAACAAGAGAAAATAAACTTGTCATTACACCGATTTAAATGATTAAGGATTACACACAATCTGACTTACACGATAAACTTTCATGTTACCACACATGCTCGATTTTTATTGAGGTTAGCCAAATCACAGTCTACTACTATAATGGTTCAATGCAAAATATTTCAAATTCTGTTAGCAACATTCAACTTCCACATTTTTATGTCTTTATAATAGTTGCGCTTGTGTGTGTGTGTGTGCAGTAAAATGCTTTAGCGATAACAGATTAGCCGTTGCACAACCGCCAGCTAACCAAATAATATCTCTCAGTTGTTTGAGCTTGTTGGTCCCTAAACACAGATTCCACGAGCTGAAGTGTTTGATAGGGGAGCTTTAGCTCATTCAGACCCTAAGTAATTGAAGTCTTTTGTCAGCTTGATAGAAGAGCGTTTGTTTGTCTATTTTTGAATTCTGTTTTCATGTATAGAAAACGCTGGACTACAATAGCCAGGGTTCAATTATACACAGCTTTTAGCACAAACCAAGCGGCGAATTTTTGCTCTTGTTGGAAACTTCCTACAGTATATCGAACCTTTCACCCCCTAAGCTGACACACAGCTGCACTGTTTCACCCCATTTATATAAAGTTTATTCTTTGCTTCCTTTTTCTCTATTTTTATTTCTTTTTGTTTCTTATTTCTCATTCGGACAGTCGAAAAATAGCATTTCACTGCATGTGTACCATGTATAAATCTGTATTTGACAAATTAAACTTGAACTTGAACTTGATAGTTCACTGAAAAATTACGTTTTTGTCATCATTTACTCACCCGCATGTTGTTTCAAACCTGTATACATTACTTTGTTCTGATGAACACAAAGGAAGATATTTTATTTCCAATAGTACTGTGGAGGTGAATGGTGCCCCAGATCATTCCTTAAAAAAATATCTTCCTTTGTGTCAAAGTAATGTATACAGGTGGTGTTGGAACAACATGAAAGTGAGTAAATAATGACAGTGTTTTTATTTTAAGTAAACTATCCCTTTAAGAACTGTAAAATTATTTGACTTAAAGTCGCAATGAAATTGAAATGAAAAACTATATATGTATTTTTAATAGTGTGGTATTATTAACAAATGACTTATCTGTGAGCTTCATTATTTTTTAAAAATTCGTGTGTGCTCATAATCTTTAATCAAAAATGCAAATCTCCTCCCCTCCTCAAAACGATCTCTCTTCACTTCCGGTCAAAAGTATGGCAGGTGGGCGGGGTCCGGGAGAAGATCGCAGTGATTAGCAATTAGCAACACGACCCAACTTCAAACGATCCAATCAGATCTCGATGGACAAATTCAAATCCAGCCCTGCCTTATTTCATCTCAAAAGCCGTTTCATTCGGATATACGTCACCACGGGGAAAATAAGGCAATCGCTACTTCCGTTTCATGGCGACTTTAAAGGGAAAGTTCACCCAAAAATGAAACATCTGACATCATTTACAAACATGTAGAAATGTATTTTTTCTGATGAACACGAATAAAGATATTTTGAGGAATGTTTGTAACAAAGCAAATTTGGGGCACCATTGACTTCAATAGTTCCTATAATACTATGGAAGTGAATGGTGCCCCAGATCATTCCTTAAAAATATCTTCCTTTGTGTCAAAATAATTTATACAGGTGTTGTTGGAACAACATGAGAGAGAGTAAATAATGACAGTATTTTTATTTTTAGCAAACTATCTTTTTAAGAACTGTAAAATTATTTGATTTAAAGGGAGAGTTCACCCAAAAATGAAAAGTCTGTCATCATTTACAAACATGTAGAAATTTCATGAACACGAATGAAGTTATTTTGAGGAATGTTTGTAACCAAACCGTTCACGAGCAGTGTCATGTGTGTTGCTCATGTTTTCAAAATATGTGTTTGTTGCGTAATGTGAAACATGTGCATCACGTGTTTTGTCAAAATAAGTGTCTGCTGCACACGGGTCGAAACCGTTTATGATAAAGGGACGTTCACAAAATTTTCATTTTTGGGTGAACTATCCCTTTAAGTTCAACTGTAGGACTGTGAGCCTTGACATAAAAACATATGTTGTGATTTTGGCATTGACTACCTTGGTGGAAATTGTATGAAAAAACAGACTAAATCTAATTTTCATCTAAGCTGTAAAAATGTGTTGATTTCCCTTAAAAAAGTAAGTTACCTAGTTAAAGTTGATTTGATTTAAGTTGACCCAAAAAAGTTGTTTAAAAATATTCTCAACAAATATTTTTTTTAAGTTGAAATATCTCTTTAACTATTTTAAAACAACCAGGTAACTTACTTTTTTAAGCTAAACTAACAAAATACAAAAGAAAATGCAGCATGAATTTAAAACAACTTGATTTTGGCAGTCAATTCAACCTACTTTCTTAAGTTTTATCTTGTAAAAAGTAAACATAACTTATAAAAACTGTTTAAATTGTTTAACTTAATTTACTCAAGTTAAAGTAACATAAAAATACATGCATATCTTTTTACAGTGTATAGGTATATTTTTGGCTGGCACATTTTTCTATTTGTCATCCGATGTTTGTTTTGATCTTTAATGTTAACTAAGGACACCTGTGCTAAATAAAACGTGTTAGTTACCATTCAGGATTTTCAACATTAACCCATCATACACAAAAACCTGCCAAGATTTCTCACTGAAGTGGCATGTGTTAACAAAATTCACAGGCTGTTGGTACATTATTGGAATATTTTGTGATGTATAATCTATAATACGTACTCACACACAGTAATAGTTTTTAAGTGATATTGTCAAACGTTTGTGCGTCTGTGTCCCGAATGATCTTTATCCCATCATTCTGAAGCTTTTGAGGATTGAACGCTGTGGCAAACCTCACAATGTCAGATCTTATCACCATGTGTATAAAGCGCTATGTAAATGACTTCCGTGTTTACACATGGGAGTTGTATTACTCCCCAAACCGCAAGCACATACTCGTCTAATTCCTCTATAACTGCCATTTAAAACGTTCTGATATATACACACAGACGTTGCAAGTTCAAGCTGGACTTTGTATGTGGCTGTCATGTGTGGACGCTGAAAGATTACTGTGGATTAAAATAAGTGCTGGTTGGTTTCTTCAAGGCCTTTGCTTTACCACAGAGACGATTTCGCTCATTAATGTTGTTAGACTCTTTCATGTGGTCACTTTCAAGATGAGCCGCAGGTTAAATATAGAGGGCTTATTGTGAGAAAGGAAAATATATCACCCCTTTTAAATGAATGTTTTTAACAAAATCGCTTTTTTGTTTTTATAGGTGAAAAGCCATACCGGTGCAGTTGGGAGGGATGTGACTGGCGCTTCGCCCGATCGGATGAATTGACGCGGCATTACCGCAAACACACAGGGGCGAAACCGTTCAAATGCATCGCCTGCAGTCGCTGCTTCTCCCGTTCGGACCACCTGGCGCTGCACATGAAGCGCCATCAAAACTAAAGGACTTTATATTTGTACTTTTCACATAAATATTTCAATCATTTTTAAACGGCGATCAAAAAATAGTATACAATATACTACAAGTACAAGCTCTGCCAATTACACACAGGACTCGATGCTTATAGACCGGACATTATATGACACCGTCAAAGAAAGAGCGTAAAAGGATGTATAGTGTACATATGTTTTGTATGTGTTTATTGTGAAATGTTATGAATTTAATACTTGACCTCCATCATGTTTAAATTTGAAAATGCATTTGTTGGGACCATAAATGTCTTCCTAATAACTTGAAATGTAAGGCTTGAATTAATCAGTCCAAATTAATTTAGATATTTTAACATTAAAATCTAGTGTAATGTAGTTAAAACGTGTGACCACAAAACCATAAGAGTCAATAAAAAAAATTACATCTAAAAATCTGAAATATTGGTGAAAAAAATCCAAATATTAATAACATTTAAAGTTATTAAATTACATCATTAGCAACTGCATCACAAAAAAATTAAAGTTTTGATATATTTATAGTAACAAATTTACTAAATATCTTCGTGGACCATGATCTTTAATTTATATCTTAATAATAAAGAAAAATTATTATTTTGGGCCATACAATGTACTGTTGGCTATACCCGTGCTACTTAAGACTTGCGTTTTGTGGTCCAAGGTTACATATTTGTATGGAAATCCCCCACCCCTATTGAAAATCTTAAGATGTTTGCTTTTGGATACGATACTGCCATACAAAACTGAGTTACCCTGATGTTTGCTTTTCTCACAGTTCTGTGTCTATGGTTACAGATCTTTATAGGATTGTGTAAAAAGCACGGCTCTATATATAATTCACTGCTTTATAGCTTTTCTGCTCTTTGCATGTCTCAGAAAATGGATGATGGGTGTGCATTACTAAGACAGTTCAGCCTTCATTTTAGTATGAAAAATTTGAGCTATTGCTAAAACAAATGCATTTGACAGAGTTATTTCAACAACAGCAGATTGTTTATTGAAAAACAACATAAACATTGCAACATTTTTGTATCAAGATTCACCCTTTAAATAAAATCCACTTTACAAGGTCACGTAGAAGGAAGTACCTCACATTTGTCCCCTCAAGAACAAACCTTTTCTGTGTTTTGAATGCGATGAGAGCATGACAGGCTGTATGCTGGAGCGACCACACTGTTTTTAAGAGTTCTCAAGTCCCCTTCATCTTTGTACATGTCACAGTTATGAAGGTGATGTAAATACTTGTAAATACTTTGAAGCTGATTTTGACTTTTTATTATGAACAAATGGGATTTTGTTAAGCTTGTCTTGAATGTGGGTGAATAGATCTGGCAAACTAAGTGATGATCGGTTTAACATTTTGTATTTTCTTGTCGAGTACAGAATTTTGAAAATAAAAGAACAATCACATTGTGTGGCGTGCATTCTTTTCATTGTGCAATTCTGTGGTCACGTGTACACGTGTTGGTGACATATCGATACTGGAATGTCATGTGAATATATCGATAATTATTCGTATTTGCAACATTATGCATTTCTTAGAAATGTAACAAGACGGACCTGTTTACATTTCTCGTTTTTGACATATTGTCAGAGATTATTATAAATGACCGTCGGTAGTTTCATGGAAAAGTGTTAAAAGTCTGATTGATTGCCTTTAGGTTTCAGACCACTTAAAGTTAATTATTGCTTTAACCTTGACCTCTCGGAGAAGATTGTGAGGATTTAAAGTTTCTGCAGTTTTTGAAATGGTGCCTAAAACAACTTTCTATATTTCTTATTAAATGAAAGCGAGACACACCTCTATTATTAAGGCATTAAGTTGATATATTGATAAAACAGTGAGTCAGCTGCTATAGTGATATTCAGAAAAACAGCAGCAAGTGGCAAAGTCATAAAACTGGGTGGAGATGAGCTTAGCTTAGATGGAAACAAATAATTGCACTGTCTGACAAGATAATTTACTGAATGAAATCCAGCACACAATGAGATGATTACTACTTGGAGGGTTACGCCCTTGTTTTCATTATGCTACAGCATGTGTTGTATATGCTGAAAATAAATCGAATAAAACAACACAGCTCTGAAGAAAATGTAAAAATAACTTTGTTTTTCCGAGAATACAATGTGATAAAAGTCATTGCTCACTCCTTTTAATGCAGCGCCAGTTAAAATAATCACTTAATAATGAAATATGCATAGCATAATGAAATGCAATTTTTTTAAATGCATTGTGTTGTTGACCATCACTCTTCATAAACCAAAGGAAAGCCCTTGTTATTGTCAGTGTATCTCAGGGTCAGTGTTAATCATTATCACATCAGTTGAGAAGTGAGTGCCATAAAGGTTCAGCCTATAACAAACAAATGCTTACATGGTAAAGTCCTGATTTTATCAGTCATACTAAAAAAAGAAAATATATTTGATGTTTTTTGAAATGATGAGACTTTAAAATATGACAGTGACATTTTACAGGTGTATGTAATGTGTTTGGGTGGGGCAGCACTGAATGCTTCACCAAGAGCTGTTACAAATCTGCACCACTAGAGGGCGCTGTCACGTGACTGCGATCACCACCAGTCCTAAACAATCAGCACCATTACATTACATTACACATTCAATTATTTATATAAAATGAATGTGATGTGGGTTTATTAAATTATCTTTTAAAAATAAATTTAATATCACAAGCATGATGGGAAAACGTAGGTTGTGTTTTCAATGAGATCATTTTAAGAAAAAATATTAAATAGCTTTTTAATGTTTATGTCTTACTGTAACATGTTGGTCAATTAATATCATATACATTACTGTTGCTTAACCCTTTAACCATCAACCCCCTCCTTTTTGAGTGGGGGGGGGGGTAAAAAGGTGATGTGCACATTCAAATGGCTATAACTCAGGAATGAAGCAAAAACTTCAAAGTGTTTAAAGAAGTAAATATTAAATAAAAAAGTTGTACCAGTTTAAATGAATTTAAAAAAATTAAAAGTAATGCAATAAAGTATTTATTTTATATTTTTTTTAAAACATAAAAATGAAAATGGTTTACACCCAAAATGGTAAAAAAATAAATCTCAACTAGTTCTGAACCAAGAGGTTTCTGTAACACTTTTAGTGGTTTTACCAACGAAGGCCACTAGGTGTCAATGGTTAGCTGTATTATCTTGTCACAAATTAATAAATTACTGTACCTGCACTTTTATAAATGCAAAAAGGCTTTACAATGTGAAAACTACATTTTTATATGATATATAGTTTGTCACGAGTTTTGAAGATTCATAGATTAATTTGAAAAATATTAGAATTATGAATATATACGAATTTATCTGTACTCCTATGGGGTGAGTGACATTTAACTATACATTTTCTATCAACAGATGGCCTTAAAATATGGTAATATATAATCATTCCTATGTATTTCTATGGGGTCAGTGACATTTAACAAAATGACTGTCACTATACAATTTTTATCATCAAATGGCCTTAAAATATGATAACTACAATCCTAGAGCTTTCCAACAATTTATAGTTTGTCAAGATTATTTCAAGTTTATAGGATATTAGTTATAAATATATAATCATTCCTATGTATTCCTATGGGGTCAGTGACATTTAACAAAATGACTGCCACTATACATTTTCTATCATCAAATGGCCTTAAAATATGAAAACTACATTCCTAGAGACTTCCAACAATATATAATTTGTCAAGATTATTTCAGGTTTATAGGAAATTAACAAATAAATATGTAATACCACCTTGGGGCCACCTGTTCACCCCCGACATTTTGGAAAATTACTCTTACTACGTCATTTTTTTGTTGTTGGAAAATGGTGTTGAAATGGTAAGCTTTCAAACAATATATAGTTTGTCAAGATTAGTGTATTTTTTTAAACAATAAATTATTGTTTTATTAATTTATTGTTTTAAAATATGTAATGCCAAACGTCCCACCTGTGGGACAGTGACAGTTAAAGGGTTTGGGGGTTAAAGTGGAATCTATTAGAAGGCGTGAAATTAATCAGTGCGTCTTAATATTATTGACATAAAGCACACCCCAAACCACCTCCTCGCCCATTGTCCACCTCAAAATTATATTACAACAATAAAATGTATTATATTACATAACAGGTTTAATAGGTGAACGGCTTGGCCTAAGTACACGGTAAAAACTGCATTTAAATTTTTAAGTAAAATCAACTTGGATTTCATTTACAAATCTTGTGACCTTTGATGTAACTTACTGTAACTTATAAAGTTGAATTAGCTTAAGTTATTTTAACTTTATTAAGTCACAGCAACACTAGTTAAGATAAAAAAATCAAAGTGGAACCAAGTTGGTTATATTTAAAATGTAAGCAATTTTTTTAGAATGTATAATGATGTAAATTTGTATAAAAAAAAATTATCACAATAAGAAATATCTAGATATTCATAAAATCTTGATTTTTTATTTATTTATAGATGCTACATGTTTTAAGGCATGTTTTGTCTTATTTTATATATTTAAATATTACTTTATGTCATTCTGAGGCCCCCTGGTGGGGAAATCTTGCTGTTACAAATGAATCCACAAAATGTAAACATTTTGCACCAAAAACAGTTTATTCTATAAAAGGAGTGGGCAATCACAACTGTACAGGGGAAACTGACTTTTAACACCATTTCTCACAGTATCAAAAAGCGCGCGTTTTCCTCGCTGATCTTTACACACTTTTTCTGTACAAATACAAAAGAAATAACATTAATAACTTGTCTTGTTATAATGATAACTGCATTGCACTGAGTAATATAGTACTGGCCCATAAGTTACTGCATTCAATATAAAATACCTATGATTCTGAAAGTTTTCAAGAAAAAATTAATGATTTGCACACATACAGTCACACGAAACCCAAACCCTGCCGTGGTTCGAGCATAAGATCACACTTTTTAAAATCAGGTACAAGTGATGTAAGCAAACATGCTCATATAGACGAGGCCGTCACAAATTTCAGTCGTGGGCACTTAAACACTGAGCTCTAGGAGTAATAAATACCAGAGATATGAAAGTATATTTTTTGGGACTGAAAGAGTTAACAGCATGAAATAAGAAATGTAATAAGAAACAGAACGTGCAAGTGCAACGGATGGCCATGGTTGCACATGCAATGTCAAATGTCATGAATTTCATGTGGATTATCAGTGCTTATAGGCCACGACACCAAAGTCAGGGCACCAATGCTTCGACATGCTCACCAACTTCACAAAGAAAAGTCTACTCTCCATGCAACACATTAGGGATGTACAACACAAAGGGATAAAAAAGAAAAAAACAACAACAGAAAGGAAGGGTATTTCACATTATCTAGTCAGTGTTAAAAAATAGAAATCCACCCGTTACATTTTTCAGAACTTTGTAGATTATATACATTATATACATGAATTCTTTCATTATTCATTAATTGTCTGTATGTCTATGAACAGTTTAAAAAAAGAAAGGATCGCAATTAAATGCATATACTCTTCTAGAAAGATGTGCTTAGTAACATTTTAGAGTTGAAGCGAGAGAATGATAGAAAATCGGAAGATTGCATTGCTTTCCGGACAAAAGACTGTGCAGCTTTTGCACACATGCACCTAATCCTCAAAGGCTGGAATCAAGCGTTGCTTCTCATAACGCACACTTGCTATCAGCTGCTAGCGATTGAAATTATGACCATGGCTATGAGTGCTCGCTTAAGAGAAGATATAACGCATCCAAGAGAGCCGTCTCCTCGAAGTCTGGACATCAACAGCACATAGCATCAACAACATTAAGGGGGGGTTTTTGCATAATTACGTGAACCCAGGGCAGGAGCTGATAAAGACATGTTTTGTTATCGTGTTAACTAGGTGCAAATATGGATTTTCAGAGTGCCTCATAAAACCAGGTGAGGTCCCAGTACAAAACCCAGAGGAACCCCGAAAACCTCTTGTGCAAATCAGGTTTGCACATTTACTTCAATTAAGGCTCTGATGGGCTAGAAGTAAGGACATGTGCCACCTCCACTATTATAACTCTTGATTATGTCTTTTAAATGAATAGGCAAACAAGTGTGCTTGTATGCAAACACACACACAGACACTCGTACACATACACACTAAATTATTAAGCTCACCTTTCCCTGCGATTTGTCTCTTTTTTTAAAGAAAATGCTCACAGCGTTATAAAATAATAATATTTGATGATTAGATAAAGAATCTTTCGATGGGTGTTAATTCTGTTAGGTGCCATAATCCACGAGAACAAAGTGACTTTTGAAAGAACACAAATACTGTTTTTGCAGGAAATTTTTTGGGAAGATGGTTAGACAACAGATACTATCCAGAAATAAAATGTACAAAAATTCACAGTTGTGTCAGCCCTCTTCCTCTAAGTCTTACCTGGGTTAGGGTAGATGTAAGAAAAAGACAGTACGCACCCAAGCTGATCTGTTAAAACTAATAATAATAATAATAATAATAATAATCATAATAGTAATACACTACAACGGGGTACGGTACATTTTCAGCTGACTTCACAAATTGCTTTATACCAACTTCCATCCACTCTCGACAACATACAGACTTTAAATGCATTTAGGACAACAAAACAATAAAAAGTAAGAATTTAACAAGGCAGCTGTAGATGCATCTCTAAACTTCTCATTAAAATAAACACATTTATTACGTGACTAAAAACCTGTATTCCTTTATCGTCTCACATAAACTCATTTCCTCTATCGATTTTAAGCTCCGATCATATCCATTCTTCTAAAAGAATCATCATCTCAACAAGAGGTACCTTCCCCAGTCATCACATTCTGCTTAAAGCAGTACTGCTTGCAGTTTGCCTTTATTTGTAGTTCCTTCAAGTAACTGCTAATGACCAGGCATTAAGATGGCGACGGAGGTCAACTGTGGACGGGTGGGATTGTGGCTTTCGGAAGCATGGCAAAAAACTGTGGCCATGTTCTGATCAGGAGGGGTGACCAGTATGATTGTGTCACCCCTTCCACATGTATGTCTGTATCTGGAGATAGGGTCAGGGAGCTCTCGGGACCCCCCAAACTGGTGTGTATGTGTCTCCTGAGGAGCAGGTGTGGACGTGAGAGCTGGGGAGGGAAGTCCGAAGTGAGTTTCACATCATGACGTGACGCCGTCGATGAAGCGCCAGGTGGTCGGAGCGGGAAAAGCTTCGGTCGCAGTCGGTGCAGCGGAAGGGTTTGATGCCCGTGTGCTTGCGATAGTGCCGCGTCAGCTCATCCGAACGGGCGAAGCGCCATGTGCAACCTTCCCAAGTGCACTGGTATGGCTTTTCACCTGCGGAGGCATCATGACATCAGTCAACGTGACATGGAGCATACAAACCGGTTGTACATAAAATAAATAATGGCTATAATAACTGTCTGCAACAATAACAAGAATCATGCCGCCCCAAAAGCACATGTTGCTCTATAGGGCTGGTTGAAAGACCTAAACAGAGCAATAGTTTGATGACGCAACGAACAAACAGGTTACTGATACTTGTTTCTGCAGATTAAGTGCACCAAAAAATGTGTACCTGTGTGTATCCTCCGGTGGGCTTTCAGATGCGAGCTCTTGGTGTAAACTTTGTTGCAACCATCGTAATCGCACATGTGCACGCGCCTTCTTTTCATGTCTGGAGAGTCGGGGTCGACATGGATGTCCACATCTGTATTTATACTGAGAATGAGATGAGACATGTCGGTGGTTAGGGTGTAGAAACCAGTTCTGTCATACCTAAATCTGACTGATAATCTAAAGATTAAAAGAGCCCTTAGACATGTGAAGGCAGGTGCATTCATTCAGAGCCATCTTCATGAATGACACATATAAATCCATCTAACGGCTTCGCATTATGGTGATCAAATCATCCATTAAGTGATGCAATACAAACTTCATCGCAACATTCTTCTTCAAGTCGCAAAAACGTTTTTCCTAACATTACTTTTACAAAAGGGAAGACCTGCCTGATCGAACAATAAGAGCGATGTTTTGACACGCACCATAGTCAGAGGGTTTATACTTTTCAAAACAGCAGTATGAGGATAAACATACTGCACCATGGCACTGTAGTCTTTACATTCTGCCCAGTACAGTGGTGCAATTACTCAAAATGACCACAAGGGGGCGCCGAAGAGCTGAATGCGTGTCTACATTCTCTACAGCAGGACAGCTTCCAGTTCAATGCCGATCTCTCTCCTTTTCCCTTTCCCCTCCCTCCCGCGATGTGTTTTTCTGCCTGTCTCTCTCCCCTCCTTTCCTTCCTGTGTCTCTCTCTCTCTCTCTCTCTCTCTCAGCCTCTTCCTTTCCCCTCCCCGCCAGCAAATGAGTTCACCCTCTTCTCTCCTTTTCTCCTAACTCATTTCCATCTTATTCTTTCTCTCCCAGCGATCATTTGACCAGACGTCTAAACAATTATACACACTAGCAAAAGACCCCCTTGTTTTCCATCCTTCCCAGTTTCTCTTCCACTTCTCTACTTTGCATTTTACTCTTGCTTTCATAGCATTTATAAGGTGTGACGGTATTGCAAGTTATGTAACACTGTTTACACCCAGTCTAGAGAGAACCCTGCCCAGCAACACACACCCCCATCAGAAAAGGACGTATTCAGCTTATAATCAGCGCAAAGTAGAGCCATGGGCCTCCAGTGTGTTGGGGTTACATAACGCTGAAAGGGTGGTGTGGTAGGACCGTTACACCAGGATGGCAGTTGGGAAATATTTTATGAGACACACACACACATTTACATAAAATTACAAATACATTTACCAACAGAAATTTACAAGGATATATTAAGACCGCTCACCTGGTTTCCATCCCTTGCACGCTAAGAGAGGCAGATACAGACTCTGTGCCGCTCTCTGCATCACTGTCAGTCTGATACTCGACTGGAGAGGTTGAACCTGGCTTTATACGCACTGAAAATAGACAGATGCAAGTAAAAGAATTAGCTACGGTCATTTAAAACATCAAAGGTTAAGGTCACTAGGGAAAATGTCTTGAATTAAACGGAACAATTATCATAAATGTTTTATAAATGTTTGGTTTACTTTGCTTTAGTGACATCAGATGCTTGAGGTGGCATGTAACCCACAAGTGTGTGCAAAACTTGCATGACCCATGTTTTCCCAGCATGATTTCTGAATGTTCTTGTATGGAAATCATTTTCAACAAAAGGAATTATACAATTTAAAGGAATAGTTCATTACAAAATGAGCGCGACGGCGTAGGTTCCACATCGGTTTTCATTTATACTTTGGCGTCGTCGTACAAGCACGCGCACAGTAGCAGCGTGACGGTCAAAGAAAAAGAAAAAGAAGCTTGGCAAGTTAACCCACAAACAATGAAGAAACAGCAACTTGTTGTGTATGTTTCGAGAAGACCAGCAATGATGGAAGTAAATAAACAGTGACTTTTGTTGCAGTTTGAGTTAAATCACTCCTCAACTTCGCCATTCTTTGTTTTCACCGTCCCAAACGGAAATACCTTTGATGCAGTTTTTTTTACCAGACGGTAGGGGTTATGGTGGACCAATCACATCGCTTGCGGTCCTCGTAGAACTGACACGCTGTTAAAAATTTTGCGAGGTGCACGTCAGGCTACGCAGAGCTATGCACAGGCTACGGATAACCTACGCCGAACTTATGCACGGCTAAAAATCGGGCTTAAAGGAATAGTCTACTCATTTTCAATATTAAACTATGTTATTACCTTAAAGGACAAGTTCGGTATTTTAGACTTAAAGCCCTGTTTTCAGATTGTTTATGGTGAAATAGAACGGTTTTGACTGAAATTTCGACATTTGCGGCTGCCCTGAGAATTTTCGCGTGTTTGTGTTTCAGCTCAGACCTCTACAATGGGTTTAATGGTGCACTGGAACAATCCTTCCTAAAATGCATTAAACTTTCGTTTACAAAGATGTGAAACTCACCGAGTGGTCAGGGGTGTTCACTGATATGCTCACACAAAAATCGCAGCAAAATATGCTTTCCAACAGCTGTTTTAGCATTCGTTGTTAACTTGTGGACCTATTTTTCCAAACGCCTCACACCCGTACATACCTTCCGCTTAGAGCTTGAATAATAGACACTCCAGCCCAGGTGGTGGCGCTAATCCGCCTTTGCCAATTGCAAGAATAGAAACAAAGTTCCCGGCGCGGAGTAATACCGTACCTCACAGCACAACTAATACAAGTCAATGGAGTTGGCAAAAACTACGATAAAACCTGTTGGAATGCGTCTTTTGCAGCGATTTTTGTGTGAGCATATCAGTGAACACCCCTGACCACTCGGTGAGTTTCACGTCTTTGTAAACGAAAGTTTAATGCATTTTAGGAAGGATTGTTCCAGTGCACCATTAAACCCATTGTAGAGGTCTGAGCTGAAACACAAACACGCGAAAATTCTCAGGGCAGCCGCAAATGTCGAAATTTCAGTCAAAACCGTTCTATTTTAACCGTTCCTCGTTTAAAAGAGGAACTATATTGTATGGCGTAATAGCACTTATGGGAGTACTTCGACTCGGCGCAGTAACACCCTCCCTCTCCCATTATGAGAGGGAGAAGGGGAGCGGACTTTTCAGGCGAGTTGAAGTACTCCCAAAAGTGCTATTACGCCATACAATATAGTTCCTCTTTTAAATCCGCTTAGAAAAGCGCTACGTTTGATTTTGTACCACCAAACTTGCTCGTATAACTACTCGCACGCACACAGATGATAGAGGGATGTATCAACTCTTCTTAGTTAAGGTAATAACATAATTTAATATTGAAAATGAGTAGACTATTCCTTTAAGGTAAATTATTAGGTCATTTTCATTTTTCCAACTATTCCTTTTAATTAAGTGTTTGACCAAGGTTTGAACCCAAATCTCCAGTGTGGTCTCAGAAGTTTGGACCAAACTGTATATTCTACATCTGTTGGCATGTTGAGATTTTCTGAAAAGCCTCCAATTAAAATGATGTGTGACTAAGCCCATTCTTCAAGCAAGTTATTACAACAAAGACAGAAAGGAGGTTCATTGACTTTCTGGCTGATGTTAAATACAAACAACATGACATCCAGGAGCTAATGATTCAGAATATTAATTATTAAAACTTAAGACCTCTAATTTCCAAAAAAAATATCAAATGCAAATAATGCAAGTTAAACTCAAACTTCATATTGACACAGGGTGTGGTCGATTGAAACCTGGGCTGTTTTCTCTTGATGTGACCTTTAACCCCCTAGGGAGAAGCTCCGTAGTATACAAAGATTATCTTTTAAATGAAATGAATGGGGGAAGGGTGCAGTTCATTCATTAATTGTCTCCTCCCACCAACCACAATTGCTTCAGATCACTCAAGAAACACATTTTGGTTAATATGGGTCAGTTCAATAGGCCTTCACCTCTGTATTTTCCACATATATTGAGTCCAAAAGAAACAGATCACTTTGAAAATGGTCTCCACCCAAATAACATAATTCACCAAATGGATCCATGTATTCTATCCATGACTTTAAACTAGGTGTACAGAGCTATGAAAAGAGTTAAAAACTCAAAAGAGGGGCAAACAGTACACCGCCCTGAGGTCAGACTTAGGGGTTGTGCATTAAATAACCTTTAGCCTTATATCACAGCATTATTTGGGTGGAGTTTTCCAGTAAATGCACCCACCCTTTTTAATATTTTTATGTTCTTATTACTTTCCAAGACCTGTCAGGAAAGTTGAAAATGATGAGATTTAACGGAAAACTGAAAACCGGGGCGGGCCAAAGCGTTATGCTCTACAGGGATGGGTGTGGGACATCCATTTGGAAAACGCTCAAATTCATAAAGAGAACTTAATATTGATGGTTCTTCTTTCCAAAAATATAAGCTAAAAAGTTTCCACAAAAACATCAGTTACTATTCTTACTTTTCTTCTTTAAAAATTTTCCAAAACAAAAGTTAGCTTTGCTGAGCTGGGTTGTTTATTAATTATACAGCACTGTTTAAAAAACAAAGTCGACCAAAGTGCTGTACATAAAAATTACATAATAAAACACATACTAACAGACAACCATATAAAACACACGATTGAAACATTATATTCTCCCAAAATTAAAATAAGCTTTCAATAACTTAACTTAATATCACCAGAGCCAGATGAAATCTGCAGACATCTAACATTTTTTGAAAAAAATCTTGGAAATTCTGCTGTATGATTTTAAATGTGTTAAAAAGATCTGAGAAAATTCTAAATTAAATATAAAAATTAAATTATTAAATATAATATATATCAGGGCTCCAGAATTTGAGAGTGTGCCACTGAATTTTACATCCAGTTGCACATCTGCGACCAGTAAATGTGACCTTTTTTTGTGATGTGACACTGAATTTGAAACAGCACATTGTATTTTCTGCATCTATCATCAAAGTATTTATTAGTTATACAGTGGAAATTTGTAGAAATGTGACTATTTGGTTAGCATATTGATTTACGGTGTGTGCCCCTAAATTTTTTGATTGCGCCCCTAAAATTTTCAGTTGGGGCCACTGTGCTCCTAGTAAAAAAAGTTAGTCTGGAACCCTGTATATATATATATATATATATATATATATATATATATATATATATATATATATATAAATAATTGAAAATCTGGAATATATATATACATATATATATTTTAATTATAAATAAATATATTACTTATAAATAAATAAATAAATAAATGTATATATACACACACATATATATATATATATATATATATATATATACACATATACACATATGTGTGTGTGTGTGTGTGTGTGTATATACACATTTATTTATTTATTGATTTATAATTATATAATAAAAATACAATTAATATAACAAACCAAATGAATCATCTGAATTGAATTAAACTAACCTTACATGAACCAGATGATGTGCATGTCAAGACCATAGAATTGTATTTTGTATATAAAATTACATATATTATTGTCTCATATATTATAAAAAATAGCTTGTGCTATTCTTAGAATGACTTTAGCATGTATAAAGGTAATTTCAGAATTTTTACAACATCATGTAAATTTAACTTTAAATTAAACATAACAAGAGCAATCTTCTTGTAAACAGATTTCAAATGATCGTATGCTGACTGTCCCGTAACGTATTTGACAGAGACAAGCGAGATCTCCTTAACTGTCACAGCACAGGCTGCTAATACTATCATAGGCCAAGGTGTGTTTGCCAATGGTGGACAGGAAAATCCATTGAATTCTGAGTTTTCCATGCGATAAAACAAATGTATGGTTTACTCAAAATCTAAATGATAAAAATGGTTCGTAACTGCAAGATGGTTGACAGTTTGCTTTCTATTCCATGTTAAGAGTCAATGTCTTTGTTATTCTGATCTTAAGATATGGATTTTGTCTCTTTCATCTACACCTGTTATTTAGTTTTTCCCTATTTTATCAATCACCAGATAAAAACAGTCAGATTTTATAGAAAAGCAATAGTAGTAAATCTCACATTAACAACCTGCCTGCTGCTTTAGGTCTACAGTTTAAATTGTGTGGAACAAGTTAAATGCCAAAGTTTAATAGTTAAAACTCTTAAAGAGTAACAGGGTTAGAGAAATCCTAAACCACAAAAAGTACATGAGTAAATCCTTTAAGTATAAGCAGTATAAACTAGGTACCAAAGTATTTGTTCCTTGTTATGCCAAAATTGTGTGCCCTGTACAGTCTACATAAAAAAACGTATAAAAGTTGATGAAGTCTTAACTTGTTTGTTAACCTTTAACATGTACATTTTATGCAAGACTCAACTCTTTACTGTTGTAACTAACAACTTCCAACAAATACCATTTAGTAGTTTAGTTTGCGAGTCGAGCATCACTCTCATGAAAACGGCTTCAATTAGAAACAACAGAAACCCTTTAAAAGGCCTCCATGATTGAGACTATTTAATAGCAGCTCACTCCGATGAAGTGATGCAAGATTTGCCTCATTATGTTTCTTAATTAAAAGTTTAAGCCAGTTTCAGCCTCGCCCGCCCTTTTGTGTCTTTCGTGCGTGTCCACATACGTGTGGGAAAACGTGTCTGTATGCTGATAGCTCAACTGCACTGGCACAAAACGGTAAGAGGGCGAGACCGAGGGTGTGACTGTCTAAAGGAAACCGAATGACAGAAATAAAGAAGGTCAGATGATCAGCAGTTCCATATGAAGAGTTTTAAATAGAGGAGACAATATCTGTCCTAGGCTCATATTTGCATTCTTGTCACAACAAAGCCGCTGTTAGTGCATAACAACGGGAACATTTCGAATGGTGCTACGAGCTTTACTCATTAGGAATGGGAACAATTTAGCGATTATGATATCACCTCAAGAAAATTAATATTACAAACCTGAAAAATTGCATTTTACGCCACTTCTGTCGAATGATGAGATGGTTTTATATTTAAGCAGAACAGAAATAACAAATCAGAACAAACATGTTGTTACCCGCTCACATTTATTACATAAATTTGCTCTCTCACTGTCTTTGTTATTGCATTTAACCATACTTTAGATTGTCAGTGATGCATCTCATGCCAAGGTGCGTTTCCATAGACGTCATGACAACCTTTAGTTACGGTTTTTCACACAAACTGAAACTGGTTTACGATTTCTAACCCAACTACTCAAGATTTTATCACAAGGCTATTATGTAGACTAATGTGTAAATGGAACACCCAGAGGTTCCAGCTCATTGGTCAGCGTGCACACGGTTGCCACCTGACACCTGCGAAATGTGCACTGTACTAAATTAAAGAACAGCATGAGAGTGGTGGACACATGTGCAACGGGACCCGGACATCTCACCTGATCCCTCCGACCGCCCGTCGCTCCCAATGAGAGGCACGGTGATGGCCGCGGTGGCCATTCCGTCTGTGGGTAAGGTCGTGTAGACCACCGGTAAGGACTGGACCACCACGGGGATAGTTTGAAGCTGTCCGACTTTACTGGGCATGGTCACGGAGGGTATGGTGTGGATGACGTGCAAGATCTGTTGACCCCCGATCCCTTGCGTGGATGCTAGGATGGATCCCTGCGTCAGCACCGTCGGGATGGTGGCGCTGGCCGTGATGGTATGGGCCGGCAGGTTTGCGGAGGTGGAGGTTGCCGTGGCGACGGGAAGGGATGGGCGGGGCTTGTTGAGAGACAGGTCAACGGGTTCCGTCTGGTCGTCATCGGCGGGTTGAATGCTGATGGCGCACAGCGGAGGGGGCGAGGATTTGATTGCGAGGTTCGTAGGCTCGGGACAATCGTCTAAAGGCTCCTCTTTCTGAAAACAGAAGACAATTGAGAAAAAAAATGAGGCTATAAGATAAGGAAGGAAAGTATGGGGTGAACGAGGCAAGGGAAAGATTAGGAGAGGGAGGGAGGTGATCAGCTTATGATTATGCAGCTCAGCTGTTCAGCAGCAGCTTCACAAACACAAAAACAATGGTTGGCTAGATCGAGCTGCAGAGAAGGCCTGAACCTGGCACCCGTCCAGTTCAACACAGCCAAGCCCAGGAACTCTACATTTATAAACAGACATACAAAGACAAATTAGACCTCGGATTGTGTTTGTGTAGTTACTCCCTCTGCAGCAAGACTTAACTAACCTTGTAGGAATCGTTTTATTTGGTTTCTTCAATAAAACACATTTTGGCCGAACATCCAAAAAACCCATTATCATACAAGTGGAGGATGATAATGCTAAGATCAAAGTGGAGGATGATAACGCTGAGATACAAAACAGATTAAAACAGCAAGTAGTTCATATATCACTGGTTCTTGAATGTCTTGTGATCCACGCTCATTTTCGTAAAACGGTCTATCGACTATGTGTTGTATGTGTTCACACCTTTAGCAAATCTGATAAAACGATGAATAATTTCCTGTGACATCACACACTTAGGGAAACACAGGTTTAGAGGGGAGTGATTTATTTTGTTCAGCTTAAATACTGAATAAAATGCGCTAACCGACAAGACAATTCTTGGCTATGCTTCCAGAGAATTCTGTCAGATAGGAGACCCAAAAAGGAGGAATTTGTGATTTTTTTACACTAAACCTATGTGCCTTTGTCCCCAGTAAGGGGAAAAATGGCAGCCACCAATACACACTCGTATTAACAGTGACCAATTCATCAAAGGTAACCTTGCGTAAACACTGAACTTTGGTTTCTAAAAGGGACACTCCACTTTTTTGAAAATATGCTCATTTTCCAGCTCCCCTTGAGTTAAACATTAGATTTTTACCGTTTTGGAATCCATTCAGCCGATCTCCTGCTCTGGCGGTACCACTTTTAGCATAGCTTAGCATAATCCATTATATCTGATTAGACCATTAGCATTGCGCTCAAAAATTACCAAAGAGTTTCTATATTTTTCCCTTTAAGCTCAAATTGCACTAAAAACACCTATTTAGAGGTTGTTTCAGGTACTGCGCATGCGCACAGGTTGGCAAATGCCTCCCAAAACTTTGTACAGAGCCCCTCCTACAGATAATAAATTAATGATTGGTTCTTTTAACTTGAAAATGGGACGTCTGTTGCCAGAGTTGCCAGCATTGAATTGCCCTCCTATTCATAGTAATATAAAAGTGATCAATCTTGTAAAATCCAATAGGGTGATTCTCGCGAAAAAAAAAAATGCAAAGTAAGAGTATCAAAATAAGAAGCATACAGTTACAAACATCTCTTCATGTATTATTTTGCACATGATTTCAAATGACATCATACAAACCAATTTTGTTGTTTTTTTTCCACATTTAAGGGGAAAATTTTCATTACCGCAACGTGTCCATGACTGGATTTGGGTTCTTTGCCATGGAAATATTTATAATTAAAAAATCAAAAAAATTAAAAGCTTCAGTGCATGTTATACTATAAACATTCACAGTAAAGAAACATGAGGTATTTGATGATCATTGGTAATTGTAGAGACAATAATAAGGAATATAAATGTGTCCAAGACCAATTTTCTCATCCTCCGCAACAATTTTCAATCATTGTTTAAGCCCTCAAGGAACTAACATTTCCAAAAAAAAAATAGTTGTAAGGGACATAATTGACTGTGACACTCAAGATGGCTACCAGGTAAGCAGTTCTTATTTTTCTCTCCAGATAAAAGTTGAAATTTTGTTTGTCATAGTACCTAGACAACTTTTTGGTTCTCAATACCGAAACATGAGTTTGTAAATGCATATATTTAATGTAATATCATGTTGCGGTAATGAACATTTTTGATAATCTAAAAAATTTAAATAATTGTATAGTAAATAGGTTTTAAATCCTCTCAAAATAATGGTTATGGTAAGTTCAGACCTTGTTCAGAATTGGTTTCACTTTTTTTTTATTCTGATGCTGGACACGGATTTCGTGAGAATGGACACTGGATTTCACCCAATATCTTTAGTCATATACATTTGAGATGGTGTGAGGTGAGTAAATTAAAGTCTTATGACTTAAGTCTATCTTATCTTAAAAAAGCACAGCTCTCAAATCCCTAGCCTTAATTATGAACAATAATAGCAATCAGTTGGTTTGCTAAAGTCACACACTTCAAACGTCTCCATGCCAATTAGGATAAATAACCTGTTTTATACAGTACGTTGTTTTCATCTTAGAGCATCCATGCACAAGGGGATTAAAAAAATGTATGTGGCACTCCCGTAAAACATAAAATGTCATGAAGTCAAACTATACCAATAAAACATCAAGACAGGTATGAACTGAGGATGTACGGAGTTAGTAAGTAAAGGTGTTAGGTGGAAAAGAGAGAGCAGGAGCGAGTGGGCTAGGGAAACAGCAAAAAAGGGGAGAGTGGGTGGGAAAGGCCTCCGGTTGCCATGGAAACTGGGAGGTATATCAGCTGACTCATTTTTCCCTCTTTCACTCCATCCCGCCCGCTTCTTTCTTTCTCTGTACGGTTCTCCACCCTGCCACCTCACTCTCTCTCTGCATCCACTCCACCTTTTCTATAGCCATGAGTTGTTTTTACATTTGTCTAACCAAAACACATCACGCAAAGGTGTGGCACTCAAGTCGAGAGGACGGCATCGATAAGTGACCCAATTATTACTAGCGTGCTGTATGGGTTGTTAATTGAGTGTGTTCAATATCTATTAGCAGTTGTAGGCCTGCGGTGGCGAGTGAATGTTGTGATAAGGACCAGGCTTGCGGCTGTCATTACGAAAACCAATTCTATAGATTTTGTGTCGAGGCTGCGGGATTTTTCACACTGACTTTGAATTGAGGCTCTGTTAAATGGGCGAAACAAAGAATTGCAAAAGCACCACACTGTGGTCGATCAACATCAAAATTGTCAGGTGTATTCAAAACTTTGTCAAGACAATGTCTTGCTTTTGTGTTTGACAATGGCCTGTTAGGATTTGCATGTGCTTCCAGAGAAAATTAAAAAACATTTCCACCTAAAAATAAAAATGAACAACCAATCAGAGCATATATGTTTAACATATAGGATTTCAGACCAATGAGATTTCACTGTTGGTGACTCAACGTTATGTAATGGATGAAGAAACCAAAACATCCTGACTTAATGCTTGTTGTGGCTGGTTAGGACAAAAATTCAGATTGACATGAAAGAGAGCTTCAGGTTCTCAGGAATAAAAAGCTTATGGTACATGTTAGCAGTAAAAGAGAGAGAGGGAGAGACCATATTTTATTATTTATCTTATTTATGCTTTACCCAACATCCCATTTAATACTGCCAAATTGTTTGTAATTGCAATACTGTTTTTTTTGCCATTAATTTTTTGTGTATAATGCTTTGGCAATAACAATTATCCCAATAAAGTACTATTGACATCGTTTTATTACACGTACACACGCTGCCCCAATTACACGCCTGACCCAAAGTTTACGTCCGGCCTGTGCTTGTTTATCGGCCTAGATAGTGACTAAATGAACCTCTAGAACAAATACCTTGCGGATTTTTTTTTTCAAAAGACGAGTGGAGACAGTGAGAATGGATTTGGCAGACAGGCAAGATTTCAAGGAGCTGTAGCCAGCATTGTATACATAAATTTTACATATTAACATTAGCTCAGCATAGTAGTTATGTTTTCAGCTATGATTTGAACTACTATACTCTAGAGCAGGGGTTCCCAAACATTTTTACTGCGCACCCCCTTCTATGTCCCAACCGGGTTGGCGCACCCCCAATCCCCACTTAAAAAAAAAAAAATATATAACGCTAAAAGATTTGTTTTTGAAGACTCATGTTTAATCATGCGCAAATAACCAGGGGCTGGTTGCAACAGCCGGACGTTAAGAAGTTGGGTGTAAGTCCTATGTCGGGCTTAGCTAGCGTCTGACATTGTGAAAAATATTTACGCGTGTTGCACCATCTGAAACTACGACCAGACGCAGCTACGCTCAGCATAGGTGACACGCGCCCCCATGTATGCGTTTAACCACTGTGATATTTAGATGCCATTCGAGTTTACTATGGTTAAAAACTTACACTTACTGCCGTCAGCTAATAGATGATATATGAGAGTTTCCTCATGTTAACCAGTGCGCTCTCTTTCTAAATGCGTGCGTAACGTGTAGACCCATCATTCACGAAAGCCTTTACTGTTCGCACAAAAGGTGTATAATAGTTTGCGGATTCATTATAACAGCTCAGGTTTAAAACAAAATTAAATGAAAGCTTTTAATAAGTTCTCTACAGTAAGTATTTATGTATTTTATTATATAATTCATTGGCGGTCTCTTTACCATGCATGAAAACACATTGCTCGCGTATCCTGTGCCCATGTCTCATCATATTTCATTATTTCTATTTTTGCCATAAAAAAGTCTCTCTCTCTTGGTCCCTCTCCTCTTCGTGACTAACAACTTTATCATAAGACGTCCCACATGACAGTTTCCCTGATTTCAGTCAGTTAAGCATATTTATAATATATATGGAACGAATGAAACGAGTTGGCACGCATAGCGGCTGCAGTGCATAACAGAAGAGCAGTGCGTAGAAAAAGACAGCAGCTGTCTTCTACGTTTCTATCAAAAACAAATTAATTATAGTTTTTTATTTAAAATAAAAGCGATTACAAAGGAAATGTTTACTGTTCATTTTTTTATTTATTTATTGTATGGAAAAATCCCACTTAAAGAAACAGACCGCCATTACATTTTTCCTCTCGCGCACCCCCTGGTGGCAGCTCGCGTACCCCTGGGGGTGCGCGCACCACACTTAGGGAATCCCTGCTCTAGAGTAGAGTGTTGTTATTGATTTTATGCGGACGTCTACCGGAAGTTTGCACCACAAAAGTCGTTTGTTTATGTTTTTTCCATTGTCTATACACTGTTAAAAAAAATTATTGGTTCAACTTAATAAATTAAGTTACCTGGTTGCCTTAAAATATTTAGTTTATACAACTTAAAAATATAAGTTCACATAACTAATAAGTTAATACCTGGTATTAAGATGCGTTCCATTGATCAGATCACAATTGGACATGAGAGACACATTCACGTTTACACCTGGTATTTTAATCATTCTCTTTTGTCAACTGCTTGACAAGTCTGCTTTCGTTTAAACACGAGTAGGAGAGATAATGGGTTTACATTGACGCAAACTAATATTATGTCAGAGTCCGCTGCTTGTGTTGTAAGTAAACATGTTAAATTAATGAAAGATGGAAAGTGGGCGGTCTTTTGTGGCTTTTCAAACACATCCGGGTGATTCTCGCGAAATTAGACTTATGAGGTGTCATGAAACATTTTGATAAAAAAAGTAAATACAAAGTAAGAGTATCAAAATAAGAAGCATACAGTTACAAACATCTCTTCACGTACTATTATGCACATGATTTCAAATGACATCATACAAACCAATTTTGTTGTTTTTTCCACATTTAAGGGGAAAATTTTCATTACCGCAACGTGTCCATGACTGGATTTGGGTTCTTTGACATGGAAAATTTATAATAAAAAAAATAAAAAAAAAAATAAAAAGCTTCAGTGCATGTTATCCTATAAACATTTACAGTAAAGAAACATCATTGGTAAATGTAGAGACAATAATAAGGAATAGATGTGTCCAAGACCAATTTTCTCATCCTCCGCAACAATTTTCAATCATTCTTTAAGCCATCAAGGAACTAACTTTTCAAAAACAAAAATTATTGTTGTAATGGACATAATTGACTGTGACACACAAGATGGCTACCAGGTAAGCAGTTCTTATTTTTTCTCTCCAGATAAAAGATGAAATTTTGTTTGTCATAGTACCTAGACAACTTTTTAGTTCTCATTACAGAAACATGAGTTTGTAAATGCATATATATTTAATGTAATATCATGTTGCGGTAATGAAAATTTTTGATAATGATAATCTAAAAAATAATTCTATAGGAAATATTTTTAAATCCTCTAAAAATAATAATAGTAAGTTCAGACCTTAATCTTATATGTGCAAAAAAAAATTGGATTCAAGGGCTTTTTAAAAATTCTGATGCCAGACACCTTCTAAATCTGGATTTCATGAGAATCACCAATTCGTCCACATGCACCTTTACACCACAAAAGCAATCCGGTCATATGCGTTTTCGACGACCCTCTGAATGTGGTAGAAAGTTGACGAGCTCAAAGTGTTTTACACCTCGTTCACACCTGTCTTTAGCATCATCTAATTGTGATCCGATCAACCAAAATGCATCTTAATACTAGGTGTAAACAGCCTCTTAGAGTTAACTCAAATTGTAGGGAACCAGGTACACTCTAAAAAACAAACGGTGCTATATAGCACCAAAACAGTTGCTTTGGATCGTAACGATAGAAGAACCATTTTTAGTGCCATATAGCACCAGTGAAGAACCAGTGAAGCACCAGTGAAGCACCAGTGAAGCACCTGTGTAGAACCATATAGTGCTATGTAGAACCATATGTGGTGCTATATGGCCCCTATATGGTTCTACACTGGTGCTTCACTGGTGCTTCACTGGTGCTTCACTGGTTCTTCACCGGTGCTATATGGCACTAAAATGGTTCTTCTATCGTTACGATCCAAAGCAATTGTTTTGGTGCTATATAGCACCGTTTGTTTTTTTAGAGTGAGCTTACTTTTTTAAGTTGAACCAACATCTTTTTTTACAGTGTAGGGAAAGAACAGTTGAAATGGTCACGTATTTGTCAAGAAAAAAAATCTTTCTAAGATTGTTAGAAATGATAACAGTATGACTCTACACTAAACCTTCCAAAGACAATTAATTAGGGAAAGTGGCCATTAATATTTACAATGAGGCTGCAAGTTTCATCACAACCCACAAGACTTCAATACAAATAAAACTCATTATTATAACAAACAACAAAACAAAAAGCAAAAAAAAACAATTTGTGTTATGTTTACAGTCGCAAAAATACACCATTAGCCAATTTTTTTTATAACCAAATGCCCCCCCCCAAAAAAAGGAAGCACAAGGGAGAGGCTGACTCTGTGACGAAAAAGATCAGGGATCAACTAATGCCTACACTTTCAGAAATAAAGATCACTTCTGTCAAAAAGTACACTTTCTTTTTTATCTAAAGGGTGCATATTAGTTCCTCAAAAAATACATATTGGTACTTCAGAGAAACATTTTGATACCTTAAAAAGTACACATCTCTACCTAAATGGTACATTTAAGGCCTTTTTAAGTAACTTTTGTACACTTGTTTCTGACAGTGTATTATGCAATATGCTAAGTTAAAGGTCAGGGGTGTCAAAACCATTTGGGCTGAGGGCCGGTTCGGAAAAAATGTCCCCTTAATGATAGCCAAACGTTATCATGCTGACATTACCCATACAAACTAAAAGACAACTAGGCCACAACCTGCTCATAATTAAAGAACTGATTTTACCAGCTTGAATAAGCCTTCTTTAAATGAACATGAATACAGTAATAAATTAAACCATTAACTTTCCTTTGCAAATAAACATTATGATCTTTAATGAGTGCAGTCAATTAGCTATAGAGAGAAAATATTACAGACTCTGCTTGTTCTGCATTTCCTAATTATAATAATATTTTTCAATTTTTTCATCATTTAAAATTACGTAAAACATTACAAGCAATTTCTACATTTAGATATTACATCTACATTTATGCATTTGCAGATACTTTTATTCAAAGTGACTTACAAGTGGATTCAACCCATTTATTTATCCATTTCTGTGTTTCTTGGGATCAAACCTATGACTTTTGTATGCCTAACGTTTTGCTCTACCAAGTGAGCTACGTGACCCTCACAACTTCTGCTTTTCCTAAAGAGTACTATTGTTTTTCCAAGAAGGTGCAGACATTTCCATAGACTTGGTTACTAAATAAGGTATAATATTGCAGCAAGACCTGCTATCATATTTATTTATTTAGCATTCAATTTCTAAAGTACTGATACTTCTGTAATGAATACCACCGAATATCTATCATGATTTTGATTCATCCATCATCTGCTATCTCGTCATGTTGTAAAGATGCATTTGGTTATCTGCACTATACCATCTTGGGGAACAGGAGCTTCATTAAACCGCTTTCTCTTCAGTTTTGTTTCTCTCCAGTCCAGCGCTAAACATTTGTCATCATTCTAACAAGACCTCAGTACAACCCATAAAGCATTCATAGGCAAACTAACTAACTCAATTTAAATGGCCATTAGCTCTCCAGATTCATGCTTAAAGTAGAAACCAGCATATATCCTCGATGGTCCAGTTTGCATGTTGTGGCAGATGTTTAGTCAGGGCTGTTGTTTGTAAGGGTGTGGTGTAAAGGCAGTGATATAGATGATAAAACATAGGAGTGCAGGATACAACAGACTGAGAACGATATTAGCATCTGTGTTTGCGGCCCAGCCCATCGCTTAAGAGGGAGTGTCACATGGCCACTCCTACAAACATGATGCCAACCAGGAGCCCTAACTGGGTAAAAGGGAATCACACATGCAGCATTTTGCAGAGACAACGTTTGCAACACAACCAAGGTGTGTCCAGATGTTTTTCCAATATGAACCGCTCCATGGCGGGGAATTACAACATTATACTGGTTTTGAGAAATGACTCAATAAACAAACGCCTGTGTGTTTAAGTGCTGAGTTTCGGAATACCTGGCAACCAACAGCAAGCCCTCGACTTCCTTTTCACAGTTGCCCGGCGTATCAGATTGCGCAGGTGATATCAACCAAACGGCAGATCTTAACCGTCACAGAGGTACTTTTTCCAAAAAAATGGAAAACGGTTGACCTTGATAAAAACTAAGCGTCACTAGACAAAAATAGATTCTTTTGACCAGTAAAGCTTTTCTAGAATAAACAGTGATTGTGAGTGGAGTCTTTATGTAGGGCTGGCTGGGCGAAAGCACATTAGACACAGAGAAAGCTGTGTGTGTGAGAAGAAGATGAGGATAAAGGGTGTGGAGCACATCTTTGTGCACCAATGCTCCCCTTTAGCACTGATGTAAGTGTGTTTTCGTGCGTACAGTTTTGTTGGTTATGTACGATGTATGTGAGTGTATCTACAGCCCTGCAGGTATGTGGTGTTCAGCGTGCATTATGGCTCAAGGAGTGTTTTGTGAGGTAGTGGGAGTGTTGCGAGGGGGTGGGGTAGTGTGTCCGTGTGTGTGTGTGTGTGTGTGTACGAGTGTGTGTTGAGGCAGAGGGGTGTGGGGAGGCTACATCACAGCCGTTCCAACTCCCGCCAGAGCCTCGTTGCCATGACTACAGGAGAACGGAAGCCTCCCTCGATATATCCTATTAGGCTTTGGCGCGACTTGGAAGGGAACATAGAAGAACCGAAACGGAAATCGATAGAAAAAGATAAGCACGCAGCACTAGCAAAGTAAAAAAAATTGTGCTTTATGTTCTTATCGGGTTGAACTTCGGTTTGTATGATGACATTTTAGTTTGTTATTCGACTATGTCAATAGTATTCCTCTTGGTAGAACATTGCATTCGCAATGCAAAAATTATGGATTTGAGGGAACACGCATACAGATAAAACAATGTTAAAATTGGTATGGCAATTTGTTGTAAACTGTTAGCTAGCAATAACTACTTAAATTCCTCCAAAGAAGTGCTTTCAAATATTTGTAATGGAAATAAAACTAGGGTTGCATAACAACTAATCGCAACTAATCGTTTGCAGAATAAAAGTTTTTGTTTTTGTTTATGTCATATATTTGTGTGTCTTGTGTATAATATTTTATGTATATATAAATACACACACATGCATGTATATATTTAAGAAATATTTACATGTGCATATATATTTGTATTTATATAATATATAAATATGAATACTTAATATATACAAATATTTTTTTTAACTTTTACATGTATGTGTGTATTTATATATACATAATTATTATACACAATACACACACATATATGACGTAAACAAAAACTTTTTTCTGCAAACGATTAGTTTTAAATAGGGATGGACGATATATCGGCCGACATATCGTTATCGGCCGATAACTGCTTATTCTTAATATTATCGGTTATCGGTCTGATAGCAAAATTTGGCAGATAAATGAAGGATTATTTCGGTATGTTGAACCACTTCACTTACTCATTGCTGGCCATGTGGAGTTTTGATTGGTGCTTTCTGTGACATAGCACGAAGATGACACGTGTTGCGGGCTTAAGAAGAGTATGCTAGTCTAGCGCAAAGACAAGATGTCCGCAGTCTGGGAGTTTTTCATTGTGAAATTAATATGAATATTTATCGGCCTATTTATATCGGTTATCAGCCCCCAAATATAAAGAGTTATCGGTTATCGGTATCGGCCAAAATTTCCATATCGGTGCATCCCTAGTTTTAAATAAAACGGCCAAAGAATCTTTTAAATCTTGACACGATCGAAACATATGTTTTTAGCAAATAACAAATATGTCTATTCAAATTTAGCTTATTTCGAAAACATATTCTTAAAACAATATACCAAACAACAACAAACAAACTTAAAGGGGCTGTTTCCCGTACAGGGACTAGACTAGTCCTAGACTAAAATAAATGTAAGAGCTGTCCAAACCGAAAACATCTTGCACTGACATATCTTAAAATACATCAGTGGCCTTTGTTTTGCCTCAAAATACACACAAGTAATGTTTTTAGTAAGGCATGTTTGTTTAAACTAGTTATATTTCCTTATTAAACTAAGGTCTAGTCCTGGCTCAAGCTAATCCCTGTCTGGGAAACTACCCCAAAAATCTCCAAAACACCAAGTTAAACTTTTCTGAGGAGATGTGAAACCGTTTTCAAGGTGCAAACTCAATAAATATTTTAAAGGCGGGGTGCATGATCTGACATTTGAAATCACCTAAACAAACACGCCCCTACCCCAATGGAATCTGGACCTTCTTTTGATAGACCCGCCCCATACATACACAACCCAGGCAACAATGTCGGTTAGTAGACATGCTCCTTACTGCTGATTGGCCACAAGTGTGTTCTGGTACTCGACCCGACTCCATTTTCAAAGTGTTTTTTAAAAATCATGCACCCCGCCTTTTAAATTGACAAAATGTTTAGATTTTTATTAGTTCACCCGACAGTTGTGTTTGGACAGCTTCTAATTGTGTTAATGGACATTATTTTAAGGTGTCTTTGAGGCTGTTTACACCTGGTATTAAAGCAATACACAAGCCAAATATCAAAATTACCCCATGATTTACTCACCCTCAAGCAATCCGAGATACACATGTCCATCATCTTTCAGACAAGGAGTTATTTTAGTAAATGTCCTTGCTCTTCCAAGCTTTATAATGGTAGAAAACAAGGATCAACAAACAACTTCTAACTTTAAACCCCCCATCCTGCACAGAGGTAATCCACATGGCTCCAAGGGGTTATGCGATTTCGTAAGAAAAATATCCAGATTTCATTGCCATAGGTACGTTGCACAGCAACTATCATGAATCGCATGAGTCCAAGATGGCGTAGTTACCGTAAGCAAGTTATTATAGTTTTGAAAGTTTAAATATGGTTATTTTTCTTACAATATCACATCAATTACCCACAAAAGATCTATATGAACCCTTTGGAGCCATGTGGATTACTTATGTGAAGGATGAATGCACATTTTGGGGTTTAAAGTCACATGTTGTTTGTTGATCCCTGTTTTCTACCATTATAAAGCTTGAAAGAGCAAGGACATTTACTCGTCTAAAAGATGATGGACATATGGATCTCAGATTGCTTAAGAGGGAACTTCATGGGATAATTTTTATATTTAGCTAAAGTATCAATTTTAAGATGTGTTTTGGTCGATCGGATCTATGCTAAATACGTGTGCATCGGGATATTTTGTTTGCCAATACTGTATCGACCATACAAGATTCATGGCAGTTGTTTTTCTTTTTGAGTTTACACCCTGAATGCTAGAAAGCAGTCTTCTTATCTCTAAATTTCACGAGTGACAGGAAGTACTCGCATTGGGGCGTGCCACTAATGTTAGTGTTAGCAACTAGTAATAGAGGATAAAAGTATGGTTCCAGCTCCCATACAAAGCTTATCCACTAATGAGCACCAGGTCAAACGTTGCAATCATCACATTTGCAGAGTAAAGGTTCAGAAACATCCGGGTCTTAATAATGAAAAGGAGATCCAACTTTCCCCCAGTCTAGAGTAATTGTAAGGACCACTGACTTTATTCCCATGACACGGTCACCACACCCCTTCCTATAACTCTGGTCTTCACAGCCCCCTATACACAAACCTCCATCCCATACTACGAATTTCAACACATCCCCCCCAACACACACACACATAATACACATTACAAAAGCCCACTTACCACCACACACGCCACCTCCTCTGGCTCTGGCTTGATCTGTATGGATGGCATCTCTTCAACAGGCTCAGAGGTGGCTGCAGTGGATTTCTTCGGACTCGTTTGACACTGCAAAGGAAGCAGAAAAGGAGAACGTTTATGAAGAAATCTGAGCATCAAGGTGTAAAAAGCGAAATGATATGAATAAAACAAAACAGAAAAGTTGCCTGGCGAGTTGTGAGAATTAATAAACTTCACCAAACCGATGTAAAAAAAAAAGTTAAACTCTTTAAAGTTTGAGTTAGTTGGGGGTGGATGAGGAAAAAATATTAGGAAAGAAAAGAGAAAGACTCTTAAGGATAAGGAAAAGGAAGAAACTAGGATATCAATCAAGAATGGAGGTGCAGAGTTCCTATTTAGAGAAATAAAATGCAGCCTAACCTGGTTTTAAAAACTGACCAACTGAAGAAATACTGAGGGACAGAAAGAGCGAGCGAACCAAAAGAAGGGAGGAGTATTCAGCAATCCTGCGTCAACTAAGCCCAGAGTCACACCCAGTTCTTTACATTTGAGTAGAGAGAGAGAGAGAGAGAGAGAGAGAGAGAGAGAGAGAGAGAGAGAGAGAGAGAGAGAGAGAGAGAGAGAGACTGAGAGAGGTCCAGTCTCACACACCAGGCCAGCAGTATTAGTAAAAAGAGAGAGAGAAATGTGGTAATGCTTAGGCATGGGGGTGGGAGACTGAGATCATGTGACCCAGCTGCAGCAGATTCCACAAAGGGGTGTGGCCCCCATAAGCTGGGGTGTGGCCGTGCTTAATGTGCCCCTCCCCCAACTTGGCACAGACACACACTGCAAACACATGCACTAATGAAACAAACACATATGCATTACTATAAACAGCTTATGTTGTTCTTCGATGGCTGATAATTACCAGCGTAGCCAAATGATTCATGTGCAACGGATGACGGCAGGACATCTGTAAACAGATCCAAAACGAACACTCGCCAAATGAGAGTAAATCAAACTGTGCTAGTGGCCAAATGGCGAGAAACTTTAAAAGAATACGAGATGACCATTACTTGGCATACGTGACACACTCAAGCCAAAGACTTCGACATAACAACATAACATACTCCTCAGTAAATTACTTCTCCTGTATAGCTCAATGGTAGAGCATTGCATTAGCAGTGCAAAAGGTCACAGGTTCGAACACAGTGAACACACATGCTGATAAAACACACGTATAACTTGTAACGCACTGTAAGTCACCTTGGATCATAGTATCTGCCAAATGCATGAATGTAAATGTAAAGATCTATCATTAAAGTTTATTTTTATGTCGCCTTTTTATGTCAATGTCCTCTGGTGCTCCATTTGATGCACCTAAGCAAAAATATAAGACAAAAAAAATGTTCTTTGCATTTATACCAAGATGTAGACTCAATGACGTGCAACATTTATCAAAGTATGCACAAAAAAGCTACACTGTCCTATTGTCATAGATACAATGAATCTTTCACCTGTTACAATTTTTGACTGGTAAAAATTCTTAACTCGCTCATCATCTGTGGCATAAATTAAACGAGTCTAAACTAATAAAGTTAAGATCAGACCACATCATTGACATTGAGTATCTACACTCTTCAACTGCTAAAATACTCTTCACCCAATCTTTCCCAGAGATGACGATGATGATGCATATTGGTTGGGAAGCATTATCAAAGAGTGCATGTGTGTGCAAAAATTCCCTTGTGAGCTTGTGAAGTGGGTAGTTCCAGGAATAAAAGAGGGTGGGGTGGGTGTGACCCCAGCCCCTCTACATCCCAGCAGGAAGTTATGGACAGAGGAGGGGGTTCTTGTTACTGAAACAGGGAATGTGAGGGATTAGAGAGAGGAAAGTAGAAAGTTTGGAAGACAGTGGAGATAGAAAACAGAATAGGAAAAAGAAAAGAGAAGATGTGAAGAAGAGAGAGAATGAATGGGGGTGGGGGACAGAAAACCATCACAATCTGGGTCATGACGTTCTCTCTCGCTTAGTCGCTCCCAAGCCCCTGTGGCAACGAGTCTCCGCCCCAGTGCAGTGTGGGTAGAGTGGCCTTCTGGGACTGCATAGCTCACCACACACGCCCTTCTGTCCAACCCTCCTTCCCCGAAGAGTCATACTCACTGGTACTCACATTTAGGGAGTACTGGCGCCAGTGGAGAACTTTAACAATCCTTCAATCTTAACCTAACAATCCCAATAATGTTTAGGCTTTAAGAAGAGGTGCAGTCATTTGGATGATGACCGAAGTTCCTACAGACCACACGGTATGAAGCTAAATGTTGCTTCAAGTGGTGCAATTCAAGGTCAATAATTTGATTTTTCTGTTCAATTTGCAAAGAATATTTTTACAATAACTTAATTACTTTAAGGATTGGCAAGCAAACTGATCAAACAAAAAACAGCAACGGCAATGATTTCACTTATGGGGCATTCACACCAGATGCGGAAGAGGCGGCAAGCACGAGTGATTTACACGCGAATAGGCATCCTGCGCCACGTTAAGCGCAAATGTGCGTTCCATGCGAATTGAGCTTTGACAAATCTGAACTTTGGCGGATTTTCGCGCCGCGTTAACCAATCAGGAGCTTGCTCTAGCAGTGACATGATTACAGGAAGCAGACGGAGGCAGAAAAACAAAACAACAATGGAGGACAATCATCATCACTTTACTAGACATCTTCGTAGTATAACAGAAATTAAAAGGATCTTGTTTGGAAGAAAGTGAGTGAGGAGGTCGAACAATCTGCTAAGTTTATTCAATTTAAGCTATATAAGCCCCTCCCATGACACAAATTTATGCGTGAATGTCTTATATGAATAGAATTTAATGCGCGAATGAAGCAAGTAAACACAAAATGTTCAAGTATCCAACTACGCATGAATAACGCATTTTTGCCGCCTCTTCCATGCCTGGTGTGAACGCACAGTTAGTTTGTAAACACCGAATCATACCACCATGACACACAATCTTTCGGGTACAATTAGGCAAAAACAGCAGGGGCTTCTGAGTCTTTTTTGGCAATTCTCAGTTGACTCTCAACTAAGACAAGTCAAGTCAAATCTCAGATCTGCAGTAACTCTTTTGAGGTCGTTCAGTGGTTTCTACCAGAAGACCATGAGGCTTACTAAAACCAAAATGGGATAAACTCATTATACATGAGGCCCTGAAAAGGAAGATAGAGGACTTCGGTTGCGATGGGGCAAACGTCTGTTCAGACGTCCGTGTTGCACAATCGTGTAACCCGAGATTGAAAATGGGCTCGTGCTCCATTCCGAGGCTGGGCCGGACTGGACCCCCTTGGAATAGTGTACAGGGGGTGTGGGGGGGATTTTCGGAGCAGTGTGGGACAGTTTCCCTAGCAGCAGGGAAGGTGGGCTGGGTCTCTCCACCTCCCCTGCTGTTGTGTAGTGTTTCTTCGCTATAAGTACACAAGTTAAACCTTTGCCCAAATTCCAAAGTGCAAGAGCTGCCCCACTCTCAGACCGGCTTTCTATGGGTGATGGAGACAGATGGAGGTGGGAGGGATGTATTTGCCAGTAAGAATGTACAAATGTTTAACTGACAAGATGCTTGACTAATGAGGTGTTGGACAACAAGGAAAGCCCATTCCTTTAACACCAACAAATACCAAAAAATTAGATCCCAAACTAATTCCGGTTTACACAGCAAGGGTGATAAAGACGTGTGGATGTCATCTGAGCAGGAAAGTTGTGAAATTCCAAGAGGATAGAGGACACTACGGTGTCACTAAGTGGAAAATAACTTTTCTTCAAAATATGTTTGTGGACTAGAATGTATGCCAGTTTGAAAATAATGACAGAATTGTAATTTAATCCGACGTATGTTCTTTTGGATAATCATTTAACCAGATGTCACTCAAGAAAGATTTAAAAGAACAAACTTTTGGGAAACTAAAATCTCAGACGTTTCTGCTTCAGACATAAACAGAGGCATTGGCAGAGTGCTCGGCACATAAACCAGTATTCAGACATTGGTCTACAGTTTCGTACGCTGCTCCATAAGTTCAGAAAGGAAAAACATCATGTGAGATTGTGAGCTCAGCTTTCTTTATCTCTGTCAGAGTAAACAGACGAGAAGATGACTGAAGGAAACAAGCTGATGTGTGATCCTGACTTCCAGAAACGCACAAAAAAACGATACATTTATTGCTCACTTTAGCATGTACATGGGTCAATGAAATAACAGGCACATTGTTGTGTCCAAAGGCATAATGTACTATAAAAATAACTTGATATGGTATTTTATTTATTCTATTTAGTTTAAATACATTTTCAGTATTTTCAACGCTCAAGTTCGTTATTTCAACTGTAGGTGCGTGGTGTGCGCTGTATGCGCGCCCATAGGAAGTGATGCAGTCGCGACGCAATGCGAAGCGCTCCTTTTTTCCAGGCACGTCTGCACCGCACAGAGTAAAAAAAACTCAACTTTTCAAAATGCTGCAAGGGCTTGGTTAAGAACTAACCAACGATTGTTTTTCTGGCAGTTTTAAATGCGAAATGTGAACCGCTTCAAGACAACTGTTAAAAATGGTTTTTAAATTAGTAAAAATTAAAAATAAGATATTTTGGCTTTTTAATGTTCAAAAACTTTCTTATAAACAAAGTGCACAAATATCAGTAGTTTTTGGAATGCAAAGGTAAATTGAAAAACTTTTGTCCAACAATTTGGATTTTCTTAATTGTCAAGGTAGTACAACCGCAATCATGGGCCTTTTATTAGTAATAAGTATAAACACTTAACATGATATCATATCATCCAGTGAACCCCAGTTGGTCTTTATGACTGTAAAGTTTGTAGATTTCTCTTTGAAAGTGAAAAAATAGCTACTTTAATGTAATGGGTAGGCTGGTACATATTTGGTGTCAGGTGGAGCAACCCATGTAAAACTAGAAAAAAGCTATTTTATCAAACACAGTTTAATTCTATTTAAAAAATGTATTTATGAATTTGATTGATTTCACAGCCATACACATTAAAGAAGAAGTCTAATAATTGTAAATTCATTGTAGAGGTCAGGTGGTGCAACCAGAAAGTCAAAGGGTGCAATTGTTATGAATGCCCCTGAGAAATAAAAACACTTTCTGGTTGTTTTACACCTTCAAACTATTTTTAGGATCATAAATGCCAAATATAAAATAAACAAACACTGAGCATGACACAGGGAGCGCATTAAAGCTTCTTTGGCAAGTAGACAATGATTGGTTGTACCACCTGACATTTTTTTGAATGGGGATATAAAAATATTGTAATAAATCATTACAATATACTGAAATGTTGTTCAATGAACAAAACTTTTTAAACACATTATGCATTACACAGTATTTAATAATATATATGTTTATTTTTTTATTTGCTTTTAGGAGATTGTTTTGTAATTGAGCCACATAATAATTTTGTATGCATTTAGGAGCTGACAAGAACAAAGGTAGTACAGTATTACTAAAACATTTCCAACCAAAACTCAGGGCCAAAATTAAAATTCATTATTAAAACTAAAGATTACCATTAAAAAAAAAAATAATCTTTAATATGTCCCGCCCCTTACCATGCTTAACTTCCTTTATCAATATAAATACATCAACAGAGGAAAAAAGCTATGCATAGTCAAATACCAGGCCATTTCAATGGGTTTTTAGTACATGTCAACCACTAATAATCAGTTCTGCTGTCTGTAAAACGTAAAACAGAGTCACAGGAACCCCACATCAGAGATTGAAATCAATGTGAAATCAAACATTGATGCTCCTAAACTCATAATTATAAACATTAACCTGCATTTCATCGACAGGGTAACATATTTTTCTTTCCTCTACTTATTTGCTATAATATTTGTATGCAATAACTGGTGGCATGGTTGTAAATCGAACCAAATTCTTAGTAATTGGCTGACAAGTAAACTTAGCCATTGCTTTTCTCAGAGTCACTCCACGACACGCATTGCCAAATAAGGACCGTCTACAAAAACAAACGAGATGTTCCTTCAGTCTTCACAGAGGAAGCTTGACTTTGCAACACTTTGGGGGGGGGGGGGGCGGAGCTGATATTTTTTTATGATGCAAGGTCTATAGTTATGTGGGTACAGGTCTGTGTGCATGTGTACATGTTTGCTGCTGTTGTTTTAATATGTCAGAACAGTGTAATTTTAATGCAGTCTGTTAAGGCCTAGGGCACATCTTGTTCCGTGTACCAGCCAGCACTGTCACTGCGTCCCTCCATATAATCAACTCATCGGACCAAAAGCTAAAGAGAGAGAGAGAGACAGAGAGAGAGAGACAGAGAGAGAGAGAAAAAGAGTGGAGAGAGAGAGAGGATACACATGTAAGGTCACAGCTGTGCAGGGTGTGTGGGGGGCTGAGCAGGCAGAAGGTTCGATGACACACACACACCGAGTAGTGGCTGTGGTGCAAGAATTCGGTACAACCCTCCGGGTCATTATGTTACCCTCTTAAAGGTACAACGTCACTCTTGTCCAAAGACCTCACCTCACTGTGTCCAAGGCTTTTCTCCATTATAGTACTATGCTCAAAACATGACTGTGTATTGTGATGGTACCAAATGGTCGGGACGTTTTGTTCCTGTGGCTCATTTGGAAAGCATTACTTAATGTTAGAAGCACAAAGGTCATGGGTCTGGTTTATTGAAGTAGTATCGAATTGTTTTTGCGTAGCTAGGTTAAGTATTGTGTTAGCAGTGCATATGTTGTGACTCAATTCCCAGGGAACACACATACTAACAAACATGTACACCTTTAATGCACTGTTTAGAAAGCCAAATGCATAAATGTAAATGTAAAGTGGGGTTGCAATATAAATTGGAATATCGCATATATCACAATGCTATGCATGAAATAACTGATTTTTAAAAAAAGGATGCATTGAAATTTTAGCCCCTGAATTTTTTGGGGGCAAAAATGGCATTATCGTTTCTCGAGCAAAAGAAAAACGGCACATTTCTAGCATCGCACTTAAACTTTCAAGACCTTGTTTGAAACACAACAGGGTATCATATACTTGTTAAAGTTAATCAGGTTTGTCAGTAACTGATGATGAAGTGCACAATTTTCAGTAACTCATGCTGGAGTGTTATGCGGCAGGTGAGGACGACATTGAAGATCATTTTAAGCCTGTTGACATATGCAAAACAGAGACTCACTATCATACTGTGTCTTGCCTGTTGTCAATAAAATTAATAAAATTATTAATTTCAATAAAATTATTGTATATTAATTAATTAAATTTAGCTGCTAAGTTTCTGCATTACTTTACTACCGTTTTGCATTTAAAAGTTTTCTATAACTTTATTTAAATAAAAAGCTGTAAAATTTGATTCTGTTGTATATAACTAAATGGATATTTAATTTTGTTTTATTTTCAAAAAATTTAGGCATTACTTACAAGTTTGATTATTTTATTGGTTTGTAGTTAATAGTTTGTAGTACAACTCCGATTCATTAAATTAATAAAACAAAAAGTCTAATAATTATACAACTTTTTTATAAAACTTTGTCATTTTCGGTTTTCGGCCAAGTGCATCCAGACTTTTGTGTATCGTTTTTTTTTTAAGCACATAATTTTCCTTTCTGTGCATCACAAATTTTTTATAAAACTTCAAAAAGTTAGATATAGTTGATGCAGATAGCAGAAAAGACTGCTGGGACAAAGAGAGTTAGACACATACACGTCACGACTACAACCACAGGAAGTCTATAGGTTTAACATGAGATGCTTTTATGTCTGAGACGTTGATGCTGGCTGGCCTTGACTGAAGTCTCTTCGCTGCCGACGACTCCACCCTTCCGCTTCAGCGAGATGTTTGTCTGAAAGTGACACTGCTGTGTCTCACACAAGTCAGGCTTGAACAAAAGGGCTGTGTGCAACATACAGGGCAGACCGCTCTGCCTCAGCGGAGCCTGCAGGGAGATAAACCGAGAACCACCAAGCAGTCTCAGAAAACTTCAGTAGAAGAAAAGCGAAAGTAAAAGCTTTGTGAGTTGAGAATGAGAGTAAGGCTCACTCGAAAAGGTCAAGACCAATTAATAGAGCTTTTCCATTGCATAGCCTAATATGTATGGCCCAGTATAGCTCACTTTGGGGGATTTTGCACTGTTTACAGTACCAATAGATACTTTTTAGTACAACTTCAGTAGATGTTCCAACCGAGCGAACTGATACTAAAATGTGACGTGTAAACACTGCAGATCAATGATTGGCCAGAGAGAATCATCACTAACAGCGTTATAGCTAAATGCAATCGAGTGCGCCATCGAGCAAACCAAGTGATGTCAGCATATGCGGTTTGTTGTACAAGTTCCCGAACTCCCTAAGAGCAGTGAAGACCATCTACATGCCGAGAATCAAGAACACCATACATATACTCCGTTGCTCCCGTGTTATATGGGGTATCGATAAGTCCATAACCCTACCCACTTTGAAGAGGTACTAAACTGCAGTGCAAAGCAAACCAAGTTGTATCACACTATAGAAAATGACTTTGTAACTTTAGTAGGTCACACTGTAAACAACATATTTGGCGTACAAAAGGTCCAAAAATATCAGTTGAAGACAAAGAGCCTCTCTAAAAAGCCCTTTTCACACAGACAGGGTTCCCACACCTTAGTTAACTTCAAATTCAAGGACCTTTCAAGGACTTGCCAGGTCCAATACCCTCAAATTCAAGGACACATTTCAAGTGAGAGCAAAGTTACATTATGTTACCTTAAAAGATACATTGTTAAAGTTTCCTTTCGAGGGAACTCGCGCTGCGTCACTGCGGTGACACTTTGGGGACGCCTCCAGGGGTAAGTGCGTCTGAATGTGTATATCAAATTCAACCAATGGTGAGGCTTAACGACAAAGACAGGGTGACGCTGGATTCAGGAAGTATATCGCTATATGAAATATTGCCAAAGACGGCGTTACAGGGACGCAGGAAGTATGACAAGGGAGACACAGCGTCTCGTTCCCTTCTTAGGGAACAACAGTTACATACATAACCAGAGACATTTTCATGTGTCAAACACAACTATGCCAAAAAGCATTTAGGTATAAATCAACATCCGCATACAGAAGATATAAGCATTTAAAGCGAACAGATTAGCACGTGTGCTTAAAAAGTCTTTTTTATGATATTATCCTACACTACAAATGGGAATAATATGGATTTTTTTACAGAACTTGCATAAAATAGATTCAAGCACTTTCAATGTATCTATGCATGTATATTTTCAAAAACTTCCCAGGGCCTTCAATTTTTCCCCCCAGATTCACAAACTTTCAAGGAATTCAAGGACCAGTGAAAAACCTGCACAGAGATTCTGGAAAATACACTGAAAATGCTTCCGGGATTTCTCCGGAATCATTGGATTTCTAGTTCATTCACACTGCCAATGATTTTATGGAATCTGTGCATGCATTCACACACATACCGTAAAGATCCCATAAAGACATGTGATGTGTTTAAAGTCCTGCACTTGGTAGGTTTTTTCCACAGCGTCTGATGTTGGGTAATTATCCGTGATTTCAGTCTCAAGAATTTTAGTTTGTGACAAGATCATAACAAGGAGCACATGATGCGCTGTTCTGTCATCCTGGTGATGATCTCAGCTTCAGCGCGGATAGTGGCGCGCTCCCTGATCTCTGCTTCAGTCCAGTTTGCTTACATTTCTCATCGTGAATGTTCATATGCATTTAAAATCCTGTGTCAAAGAGCTGAACCATAACTTCTTGTTGTAATGACATGCGCGTCCTCACTACGACACGCCCCTTACGGCATTGTTTCTGCCTCTTGTTCACACAGAATGCTTTCCGTGAATGTTACGGCAATGTTACTAAGTCCTCTTTATGTATCGCAGAACATTAACAGGACGTGTTTGTGTTCACACTGAAGCCTCTGTACAGAAATTTTCTGGGACTAAAGTGCTGTGTGAATGGGGTTAAATTGTGTCAGCCATAACATTAATTTGCATAGTCATTGGAAAATCAGAAGGATTCTATGTGCAGCCACGTCTCTCAAATGGGAGGGTGTTAACATTGACACATTAACAACTCAACCGACTCAAATATAACTTCCAGCAAGTTTAAAAATATTGCTCAGTCACTGGAATGGGCTCTCTGTGGTCTTGGCAATGACAAACGAGCTTTTTACACTGAAGAACTCAGTAAACGTAAATCCAGACTGATTGTTAAACATGTTGGTTGTTTTTCTGGGGTCAACTACTCTTAAATGTCCAATTATTTTTCAATTCAATTCAATTCAATTCAATTTTATTTATATAGCGCTTTTCACAAAAGTCAATTGTTTCAAAGCAGCTTTACATAAATAGAAGCAGTGAAAAGCACAGAAAACGACAGATAGCACAACAAAATACATGATAGCATGAGCAGTTAAATTTGCTGCGGCTATGACTCAATATTATAATTGCACGTATTACTAAAGCAACGTATAGAAGAGGAAGCTAGGTAAAGCCCAAAAATTAAATAGGAAAGTGACAGCAGTAACAATAACTTTTCTTCAAAGCAAGCATAAAGACAAATAAAGTAGGGCTGCACAATTAATCAAAACCTGATCGGGATTACAATTACATGTGAAACAATTATTACATAATTGCCAAAAGCCTCAACTACAACTGTCCATTTCTGCTCATTTCTGTGCGCTTCGGCAGTATGTTTGGCCACAAAATACAGTGATGAATCAGAATCAAAACTATGTTATTTTGTGTATCTAGTACAATACAATGTGTTTGTGTGGTTTATGGTTAAAAATAGTGTTGTGCCGATAGACGATAGTATCGTGTATCGACGATCGTCCGACATATCGCCAATGGCAGGCTTTCATGGCGATAGTCATGACGATAGTTGGCGAATGGTTGTTATTATTATCATCATCATAGTTTTGCATGCTTTTCCTCGCATGAGGGTTTGTGCTTCACTTTACGGTAAGAGCTTGTAGAGAGAGAGTTCCTTCTTGCACGCAGATGGACTTCATGTGCGCGTCTCGGACTCGTTCTAGCACCTTAATCCAGCAGCACGTGGATGAGCAGCTACGCTTCCCTCTGTCTCACATGCACACGCTCTCGCATCTGTCCGAAGTCTAAACATAAACTAAAGTAGTAATCCTTATGTATTTGTGCGGTTTAATGCGTTTCATGAGAGCTGAGGCAAACTATTCCTTTTGTTTAAAATATAACCCGCTGCATATTGGCGCCACTCTCTCGTACGTGCAGAGAGCTGCGCTCTGTCTGAACTTGAAGTCAGATAGTAATCCTGTTTATGATATGCTTTTCAAGGAGTTTTAGCAATACATCCCTCGTGTTTAAAATATGATCGTGTTCCGCTGGACCAGTGTGTTTAAAAAGCACCTCTGAGAGCACCACTGCTTGACACGTGTAACCTTCTGCAACAGCACTAAACAAATGCATTTAATTATTTTTATGTGCGCTGCGTGTGTCTGCGCAGGTGCATGTTTTTACAGTCATTAAGTAATCGTGTTAAAAAATCAGGATTATGATTTTTCCCATAATTGAGCAGCCCTATCTCTGACATTTCCTTGCACTAGAGAGGTTGTTAGCGCACAGAGGGTTAAAACCAGCGCGTGTCCTGTTCTCGCTCTCTGGTACGCAAAGAGCGTCTGGCTTTAATGACGCGCTCAGATTAATGGCATTAGTTTTAAGAAAGATGCATTCATGACGGTGTTGCTCTTGATCTTTTTTCCACCAATCAAGTCTTGTCATAAATGAACAAATAAATAAATGAGTAAACTACTGCCCCGCCCCCCGATACTATCGTGTATCGCCGATCTCACAGGCTGACGATAGGACGATCTCAAAATGGGGCATATCGCCCAACACTAGTTAAAAAAACATATTATTGTCCACATAACGAACATTTTAGTAGCTCCAGATTTCACTCTCTTCTTGAAACGTTCTGTGTACCTGATTGGCCAGCTAATCTGTACATTGTGATTGGCCTAGCAGGAAATGTGACGCTCCTTACCATGTTTGAAAGATTCGCGCACAATGCAGTTAACTTACAGGCTGTGAGTCCAAAGCATGAGAAATAATTGTCTACATCACCAATCCTAGGAAGTAAACTGTTGCCTACAATCTGTGTGTTTGTTGCAGTCCAAAAAAAGAGATTTACGTTGGAGACGATAACTCGCGTCTATGTTTGCTTTGGGGTTTGTACCTTTGCATATTGTTAACATGTACTAATACACACTTACACACCAAAGGAAATGTAAAAACATGTATCGGACAATAGGTGCTCTTTAATAATTCGTTTTGGATTTTTTACGAACAACATAACATCCATAATTATTTGTTATTTACATTAGATTTTTAAGTTTTCAATGTTTAGAATTTAGCATGCATCTGCTTCACAGAAAGATATTAAACATTTCAAAATAGGGATCGACCGATATGGATTTTTCATTGCTGATGCCAATACCGAGTTTTGTGTCATCAGCCTTAGCCGATGACCGATACAGGCTGCCGATTTTCTTGAGCCGATATTCCTTTTGCTCACTCAATTTACATCATAAAAATTATGTAAAAAAATGGCATGTTGTTAAAGAGAGATGTTATTAGTTTGGACGTTTCTTACATTTATTTTTGTCTAGGATTAGTCTAATCCCTGTCCGGGAAACCGCCCCATACAAATGAGAAATAAAAACCTGCTTTGTTCAGCTATGATCAGCTGTTAGGCCGAGCTTTCGATGTTGTCATGGAAAGGATGGTTGTTTTTAGTCACATGACCTGCAATCGCCTGCGGCTTCCAGCACTCTGTCTGTAAATAATGCCGGAAAAAAGATGCCGATACACATAAAACTCGCAAATATCGGCCCGATATATCGGCCGGCCGATATATCGGTCTATCGCTATTTCAAAACTTCTAATCTATTATTCGCAAATTACAATATCAATGTAAATAATCATCAAGTATTTTTGTCATAACCAGGCATCGCTATTATGCAGTAAACTTACTCTTCTTTCGGCAAGATTCAAATGAGAGAATCAAATAGAAATGTCCGAGCTTATCTCTAATTCATTCACTCTGTCAGAAGATGGAGCGACTTTAGCAGTGCATATAAATAGTTATATGTGACGACATCACATACAACTATTTATTGTCAATGTTACAGCTACAAATAAATACAAAGTGTTTAAATGCACACACAAGATTTTCTCAATACGGCTGGCAGAGTCACCACAGCAGTGAACTTGCTCTTATCTCACCACACCCTTCTGACGCAAACTCTGCTGCTACTTCCCATAGCCCTCCCCACCCTAAAACACACACACATACAAAGTACTAGCAGGCTCATTCCTTCACTTTCATTTACTCAAGAAAAGATTTGCACAGTATATAAGAACGACATTTCTTAGTGGTAAGATCATGTGATTGTACGATTGATAATGGGTTTGCCATTGTGATGCAAACCTCAACATTTAACCCATTGACTGGCCTGGGGCAAATTAACACCCGAGACAGGAAGGAAGATGATTTTTAACATCTAAAAGCCACCTCATCGATGCTGCAGAGCAGCACAGAGGTTAAAAACAAAGCGAGTCGGTGATGTCAACTTTTGAGGCATTGGGGCAGGCTGCTATTCCCAGAGCACATACCTGAGCGGATCGCCTATAGTGCCATATCCCTGGAAGAATGCGGTCGCACACATTTGACGCCTCGTTCTTTACAATTAGGCTACAGTAAAAGGCTGATGCAAATGTCCGGCATTTGCATACATTTAGAGGGGACTGCTCAAACAAAGGTTCGCACGCAGTTTTCCAGATCACGTAATTTCACATAGTGAGCAATGGGCTGGCATGCTGTTTCCAACACACACACACATTCAGACACACCCTCCCCACCCCGAGCACCCCACCCCCTTCACCTCCTCTCCCTCTTTTTCATTGCAGACAGTTTGGCAGAACTGCAGGGGTTGCTATGGGGACGGGATTCTTTCCCTGGTTAATGATTGTGCCGCAATGGTAGGGGGTCATTCTGTCACATCGCCTCTAATCTGGGGAGACATGGACAATATCCTCGCAGTCCCGTACCACACACATACGCACTCGATCCGGAGCCCCCACCCGGACAAAATCTCACTCTCACCCATTCCAACTTGAGGGGAATTGATGATGGGGGGTACTTTACTTGTTTTAGGTCTGGGAGCTAAACCACATTTGCTGCGAATCCCTTTAAACTGGTGACTTAGGCTACATCCTCTTGGACACTGTGTACTCTTTGGGCAGCTCTCTTAAAACAGACAAAAAAGCTTGACTATATCTGCTGCATGTTTGTTTCCTAGGCAATAAGTAACTAGTGGTTAACCGATATATGTTTAAATGGCCAACGCTGATACCGATACAAAGAAAGCAATGTGGCTGATTGGCCGCTATGCTGGTGATGTATCAATGCCAGTATTAGAAAAAAATCTATATATCGGCTGACATATTGGCCTATTACTACTAAAAATAGTTTAAACAGTCCAAATTACGTTGCATTGCCACCAATCTTCACTTGCCATCTTTAACAACATGCATGATGTCATTGAGAAGGCGGTACTAACACCATTAGTAAACATGAGTATAAACGAACATCATGAAGGCAGGAGTATTGAGTGCAAATTGTTTCTGGCTGTCATCCGCAATGACATACATCACATAATAAAACAGTTTATTCTTGCGCCTTATCATCATTTACAAATCACCAAGACACCCTATGTCAAATTGATAGTGCCAGAATTGGGCTGGTATTGTGTATTCTGAGCCCAGCGTTAGCGCTTTTCCTGGAATAACATTTATGTCTTTAAACTTGAATTTAAGATTCATGTTAATTTTATTAACGTTCCTGGTCTAAATGCAAATCTAATCAGTTCACATCCTTCCAAAGAAAAAAATCATAACTAAGAGATAATTAATTCTTTCACCAATGAAGGACTCATTTTTGGCTGACATCAACAAGCCTTTATTACTCAATCCCTACATCCACCGGTTAAATATAGACCACTTTTAATTCATTACTGATTGATAAAATTGACTTTGGTGTCTCCTGAAATCAAATCCTACATCGTCCTTTACACAAAAATATCACCTAATGGGTTGCAAAAGCTGTTTCACAATGACTTTAAAAGTGAAGGACTAACCTCCTAAGACCCGAGCTTTGGTTTGGCTTGCATTTTAGATTTCGTCCAGCTATTTGGGGTTAGGAAGAACCAATACATATAATAAACAAATATTTTTCATTGAACATGAAGCTGTGTAATTGTCCATGTTTGTGTACAACAGATTTCAGTTACACAGATTTAAGTATTATGGTGCAAACAACAAAAAATGTGATGTCCACGTATGTGGAAACACCAGGGGTCTCATTTATAAAACTGTGCATAGGATCCTTACGAAAAGTCTACGTATGTATCCCTTTATAAATCAAAGATCACCTGCAAGTTGTATGTACATGAATCATCCTTAGATCTTACCCATTAAGTGTGTTTTTATAGATCACAAACTTTGCGTGGGAACTGCCGTACGCAAGTTTCAAGCCCTGTTTTGTGTGTACGCACGCTTTATAAATGAGACCCCAGGCTTTTAGATAAAATGGTGTTGTGTGTTTAGCCAATGAGGTGAAAATGAAAGATAGCATAAAATAAACACTTGACAAGACACTTTCTTGAAAGTAAGATTACAAGAAATTGAACGTTACAAAGGGTCAAACGGTAGTATTGTGCTGTGTCCGAAACCAGCTACTTCTATTCTAAATAGTAGGCGAAAAGCAAGGCGAGGAGCGAAGCATGTCCGAATTTCAAGTTTTCGGAAAACAGTAGGTGAAAAGTACCCGAATTACCTACTACTTCGGCAAGATTTTGAAGTGTGCATTCGATGGCCCCCCCGGAGAGAAGTCACCCAATGTAGAAAAGGTGTTGCCTTATTCAAAAATGTCAAAAAGCGGTAACTCGGCTCTATTCAAATGTAAATACGGTACATAAAAAATAGCTGATAATCATGGTTAAATTGCGCTCACTTAAACACATCTACGTTAACGGCTCACTTGTTGTTATGACAACGTACGTCACATAATGCTTTAACATGCACTCTAAATTCTGCTGGGTTATTTTCAATGCTGGGTAAATATTGGACAGAACATGTTGGGTTATAAATAAGCCTTGCATTGAAACAACCCAGCATAGGTTTATTTATTAACCCAACATGTTCGGTCCAATATTTACCCAGCAATGGGTTAAAAATAACCCAGCACAAGGGGGGCGGATGTAGTACGTGCGAATTTCATTCAGACTATCCATACTTAAACTATATAAAACATGCCGTTTTAATGGTCGATGAGTAGGTTTAAGTATGTACCGTCACAGTATGTGGTTTAAAGCCCGGGATACACTGCACGATTATTGGCTGTCCCAGACGAAAGATTGCCATCGTGAAACAATCTTGGCGATTTCTGTGATCGTGGCTCTTCATCGGTGGTCCTATGTCGTACAATGAGAGAGGTTCAAAGACGGCCGTTTTCCCGGTCTTGCCTCCAAAGATAGCCTATGATAGTTTTCTGACAGTGTCAGAAATTCAGCATGATCACCGCACAGTGTGTTTGCTGCTACGACCTGCGCGCCGGTATTTGTTTACCACGAGCGCATGCTGGTGACGTTGCGCAACGTGTGACGCTGCCGCCGAAGCTTCCGTGTCATCATCGTACAGTCTACATGCCTCTCGTACCCGAGTTTAAACGAGCCATGTCGCGCAGTGTGATAAGGTAATGATCTTATAGAAGGGAAAAAATCGTGCAGTGTATTCCGGGCTTAAGACGCACAGTTGGAGTCAATGGTGCTAAAATTAACATTTTTGGAGCGTAAGCTCGGTGTGCATTACTACATATACTAAGCTGTCATTTCTAAAAACATCACACAAGACGGATTAATTTTCCTTTTAGGATTTTGTTTGACACAGACTAACATACGCTTCTTCATCAGAATGAATGTATTAACTTTTTAACCACTAAATAATGTTTGAAGCATTTTGTTAACAGCGGTGAAAGTATCTGCAGGACAGGTCATTGAAAAACAATGCAGCTGCCGATGTACAACTTATACTCAATTGCCTTCAACAGCAAACCAGTAAGCAATCGACTTGCAGGTGTAAAGCTGACCACATGCCACAGTGTGTTAGAATATAAAGGATTTTACACCTGAATGAATCTGAGATCACAGACAAAGCGGGATTGTCCCAACTGTATCCCACTGTATTCAAAACAAGACATAAATATGTGTCGAAATTGCTCATGTGACAATCCATCTATCCTTAAGGATGCAGTAGAGACAATAGGCTTAAACCCGGGACACATTGCAGGAGACCTTATCACACTGTGCGACATGGAGCGTTTAAACTTGGGTACGACAAGCATAGACTGTACAATGACACCTATTAAATTGTTGGCTGTGACGTCTGCGACACACGTTAGTGCAACGTCATCCGCATGCGCTACTGGACAACAAATACCGGTATGCAGGTCGTAGCAGCAAACACAATGTGTGTTGATCATGCTGAATTTCGGACACTGTCTGAAAACTATGGTGGGCTATCTTTGGTCCCAAGACCGGGAAAACAACTGTTTTGAACTTTTCTCACTGTACGACATAGGACCATCGATTAAAAGCCACGATCATAGAAATCTGAGACAGGCATAAACCGTGCAGTATATCCCAGGCTTTAAAGGGAACATTTCACAAGACTTTAACATGTAAAATTATTTTTGGTGTCCCCAGAGTACATATGTGAAGTTTTAGCTCAAAATACCTTATAGATAATTTATTATAGCATGTAAAAATTGGCACTTTATTGGTGTGAGCAAAAATGTGCCGGTTTTGGGTGTGTCCTTTTAAATGCAAATGAGCTGATGAAATGCAAAAACTGATCGGTTTGTTGAAATTGAAACCCAATTGTGCTGTCAATCATTTTCTCTCTTTCTGCACTTAATGGTAGTGTCATGGTTGGATAGTGCAGATTAAGGGGAGGTATCATTATAATAAGATCCCCTTCTGACATCACAAGTGGAGCCAATTTCAATCACCTATTTTTTCACATGCTTGCAGAAAATACTTTACCAAAACTAAGTTACTGCATTGATCTTTTTCACATTTTCTAAGCTGATTGATCCACTGGGGACCCAATTATAGCACATTTTCAGGATATCTCCCCTTTAAAGGAGGGGGCAATGGTCAACAAAGCGTATGATGTTTAGGCATTACACCACGTTGTTGACTTAACCGACATATCTAAGGAGGAAGTTTCCAACTTCAATTACAAAGAATTGAGTTACAAAACAGAACACCAACTAATTTGTATTGCCCTTTAACAGCTAAGCTTCAGGACAGGTTAAGGGTGTGGCGAAGACACTCGAGTGCAGTCAACAACATGAAAGACGATATAAAATTGGGAGTGAGAGATAGAGAGTGGAACTTTAAGGCGTGAAAGGCTGCCCTGCAAAAACACAACCTCAGTCACACCCAGGGCCGACTGCACCCTGCACCTAAAAATAACTGTGCTCTAGGACAGCGTCAGTGCCTAACTGTCTCAACACCTAAAAACAGATGCACTCCACATCACCCCCTGGATAGTTTTATTAGGCTACAACATAGCGATGTCATCCTGACAAAACCCAAATTCTGAGACGTACAGACTAGAGGTGGCTGAGTGTTTAACCAGTTCGACCAAAGTTTGTCCATAGCTGTTAATGATTAGCAGCTGTCTGGCACACCCAGGGCAGAGCACTCACTGTTCATCCAATGATAATGTCTCGCTCTGTTCACCTCCCTGACTCCACCAATATCAGCTCCTGCAGGACAACCAGAATATACCACAACAACATCCTTATCCATAATATCCATAGCAGAGCCGTGGTGTACGGTAAACAGTTACACCGAGTAGATCCACCTACCGTATGAGCAGATAAACACAGGGGTGACGATTTAAAGATGCAATGCCTTTGCAATGCTTCTCTGTAGCCATAGATTGACATATCGACCAGATCAATTAAAAAGCCAATATTTGGTCATTTTGAGATTATCGCAATCAGTAGCTAATCATGTCAGATTGACTGCTTTCCACCTAGTATCTGATGCAAAAACCATCTGGATGATGGATAAAGTACTCCTTGCTTGCTATTGGGAAATTATATTTCATAGCTACCATGCACTTTAGATAGTTGTTATTAAAAAAATCTCTGTCCACCAATAAAATAAAAACACAATTACATAAGCATATTACAAATATAAAATCCTTCTTAAATTGAATGATGTGAATTCAGTTTAGTTCACCCAAAAATGACAATTTGGTTATCATTTTCTCACCCGTATGTTGTTACAAACCTTCTTTTTTCTTATTAACCTGAATATAGATATTTTAAATAATGTTTGTAACCAAACTGTTCATGAACCCTATTCACTTATAGTACTATTTTTCCTTCTGTGGGGCTCATGGTCGGTTTGGTTTCAAACATTCCTCGAAATATCTTCTTTCGTGTTCATCAAAACAAAGAAATTTATACAGGTTTGTAACAACATGAGGGTGAGTAAATGATGACAGAATTTTCAATTTTGGGTGAACTATCCCTTTAAATCATAGCTGAGTCCAACCGGCTGCAGCTTTGTATCAGGAAACGCACTGCAATTAACTAACGCACTGACATTGACCTCTTGAAGAGTTTAATTAACCTAAAAACAGAAAACACAGCATAAACAAAGATCAATAACAGGACCGACTTCAATTTCGTCATGGCATGCAAATGCGAGGCTGCTGTCACTTTAAGAAAGCTGCTAAGATGGTGTCTCGATCGAGCTGCATTCGGCGCGCTTCCTTCCTGCGTTTGGCCGCTTTTAAAACAACACTGCAGACGCGACGAGTCCGATTCACACAAATGTGACATATATCGACCTTGTTCATAAGATGCATACGTATTTATAGTGCATTAGGTGTGTGGTTAAGAGGTTCCGGATAAGCATGGGCTCAGAGTCGCGTGCACAGGAGGCAATAGTGCAGAAAGGAAGTAATAGGTGCGCTAATCATCAGCAGCTCGTACATTATCGGCTCATTTACGGTTACCGGTGTGCAAACCGAAACATAAATGAGGAATTGAGGTTTGGAGTACAACAGAGTCATGCGCAAACGTACAGCGATAGTGATATGAAGTCATGCTGATTAAAATGCACATGCCGGTTAGCTTAGAAACGAGTGGATAGCGAACGATCAAACGGACTTACTTTTTTGTTCCGAGTCTCCGTGTGCATCTCGGTAGCTAAGCGGCGGTGAAGGGGTGGAGTGGAGGGGGGTCGGTCGGGCGGGGTGATATTTGAATAACAGTGATCTCGATGTCAGTTTGTCCACCTCAGTTTTTAAGGACAAAGGTGCGCTGGTTGCCTCTGTGGTTCACAGAAATCATATCCCCGGCGTCGAGAAATAAACCCTGTTTCCGTCGACCCGGCCGTCTTTCAGTGTGTGTGAGTGTTTGTTGCCGTGTTTCAGGGTTGGGCTCGAGCTGTGAGTCTCTCCTCCGCCTCTCCCTGCTGCTGACCCCACCCTGCGTCCCCACCCCTTCACTGTGTCAATCAGAGCCGCTGTGTGTGCGTAAGTGAAGCACAAACCAGCAGCGGCACCCATCGCGATAATAGTCTTTCAGTGTTATCGTCATTATCGTCGTCATGGTCATAATGCTCGGTACAGTTACTGTGAACATGTCACCTCACCTAATGACGTCAGGCTGCACCGGATGTTCTGGGCTGCTCAACTCGGCGGCTGGCTTAACTGTTGTGGCTTTTTCCGTTAGTTGAGTTACCTGATGTTCATTGGTTATACTTGCAAGATATACATTTTCAATTATGTCCTAAAGATACTGTAAAAAAGAAACTGAGATGTGGGGACATTTTTGAGGTCAACAGGTTTCTTTTAAGGTTAAGGGGTCTGCCTGGTATAGGATCTTGAATCTAGTAATGTGTTTATGAGAGTGCATTAATCATATAGCTAATGTAGAAGATGTGTGTTTATTACTGAGTGGTTGTTGTTACGTTTGATGGTGTCAAGTTGATTTAAAATTACTTTGTTTCTCGTGTTTTCATTGGGTGAATAAATCAATTACTCATGTTTTATCACACCCCACATGAAAACATACTGTGGTATAATTGTAAGCTGTACTGTAGTATATTATAGTAATTACTGCACTTTATGTACAATACATAATAATATACTTAAAAGTTGTATAAAGACACAAGTATGTAATCCTTATTACATGTCAAAAATTTAAAGTTTTTACTTAAAGGAACACTCCACTTTCATAAAAAAATAAACCCTGATATTTTACTCACCCCCATGTCATCCAAGATGTTGATGTATTTCTTTGTTTAGTTGAGAAGAAATTACGTTTTTTTAAGGAAAACATTCCAGGATTTTTCTATTTTTGAATAGACTTATTAACAGTTTACTAGGGATGCACAGATAGGATTTTTTTGGGCCGATACCGATTTAACCAGACAACTTCTGGCCGATACCGATATTAAACACTTGTATACAATACTATACAGTTGGTCTATTAGCTAGTTTATTTCTGCATCAAATTATTTTTACTGAACATGGATTTTATCTAATTAACATTCAACTGACCAACATAATAAGAGAGGCATAAATTAAGCTAAAACAAATATAATAAGACAACATGACAACCTTCAAAGGTGGTTTTTGCTATTCAGCATTTATTTTATTAACGACATTAACAAATTTTTACATATAATTGATTTCTTTATGCAGTTAATTAATAAACAATCGGTATCGGCCTTTCTCGTGCTATTGCCGATATGCCGATGGTTTCAAATTCATTAAAAATCGGCCGATAAATATCGGTGGCCGATACCTCGGTGCATCACTACAGTTTACCGTTTCAATGCAGTTTAAAATTGCCGTTTCAATGCAGCTTTAAAAGGCTCTAAAGTCTAAACGATCCCAAATGAGGCATAATAGTCTTATCTAGTGAAATGATTGTCATTTTCACCAAGAAAAATAAAAAGCAAGTACTTTTAAACCACAACTTCTCGTCTTGCGCCAGCGTGACCCTACGTATTAAGTAATCACATCGAAAGATTGCGCATTACTTATGTGAAACACACACTTGCAGACAATTTTAAAGAGCACCTATTTCATTTCTATAAAACAATGTTATTTTGTGTATTTGATATAATACAATGTGTTTGCATGGTTTATGGTTCAAAAAACACATTATTTTCCACATGCCGTACATTTTTGTAGCTCCAGATTTCACTCTATTCCTGAAACGCACAGATTTGAAAAGCGCTGTGTCCCTGATTGGCCAGCTAATCTGTACATTGTGATTGGCCTGAATTTCTCTGACGTCAGCTGGAAATGTGACGCTCCTTACCATGTTTGAAAGATTAAGCAAAGAAGTTATATTGACAAGAAGTGAAACTCAATAGAACGTTCCATTGCAACACCAGCACCCAGCTGCAGCCCTACAAATCCACCATTTTGGAATGAAAGCGACTCGGGAGTCAACTAGAAGTAATGGCAATATCAGCTACTTTGTACATTAAAAGATCAAATTCAAACTGAATGATGATAACACAGAATAACATACAATCAGAACAGTGATCATTAATCCCTTTTTACAGCTTATTTTCAGATATTTAGACAAGTCTTTCACTTTTATATAGGCTAATTTTACATACAACATACTGACATACACTCATCCACACATAATATTTTGGCTCCATATACATACACATATACACACACATACATCTGAATTGCTTGAAATGGATTAAGTAAAAAAAAAACAGCCACTGTCCAAAAGTGGCAATTATACTGTAGGATAACAGACAGAGCAATGCATCATGTTCTATAAGATTATAATGTTTGTAGCGGGATCTAGGGGATTAATATGTACAAAATATATTTCATACCTAGTGGAGTTGGAAACTAATAATATGTGTAAAGTAGCATAAAATAGAATTACATAATAAAGCAAGAAAAAACTACCTCAAATGTGTATCTATTTAATGATTGGATTCCACAACTGATAACAACACAACACATACATACAAGACAATACAGCATTTCGTGTAGGTGTAGCAAGTGAACAAAATTTTAATTCAAGAAATTTACTATTGCGCTTCTGATTTGGCTGCCTGTGAGATTCGCTGAGAATGAATTGGCTGTGAGAATTTTCATTCCAAAATGGCGGCTGCGCTACTGAAACGCCACCTAGTGACTGTTGCCAAAAACGAATGAGAGTTTCCCCTCTTGTGCTTCTATACTCTTTGGATTAAGTCACAATGCAATGCTAACAGGAGTTAATTTACAGGCTGTGAGTCTGAAGCGGGAGAAATTATAATAATGTCGATCTTGTCCACATCACTAATCTCAGGAAGTAAACTGTTGCCTACAAATTGTGTGTTTGTTGTAGTCGAAGAAAATGGATTTACGTTGGAGACGATAATAGACGGTTTTGTACCGTTTGCATATTTTTAACATGTACACACTTACACACCAAAGGAAATGAAAATCGAATAATAGGTGCTCTTTAAACAATAAACTGACACAAAGACATTTATTAGTATATATTAGTGTGAACGGTGTTGTATCTCCACACTTGTAAACACTGGGGCAGTAGTTTTGCTGGCGCATCACACGGCTAATGCAAGTAATTGATTAAAAGTACTTTTTTTATTTTCTTGGTGAAAATTATGATTGTTTTGCTAGATAAGACACTTGTGCCTCGGTTCAGATTGTTTGGGTTGAGGCGTGACATCGAGTCAATTCTAAAGTTTAGAAAGAGGTAGGGGTTATAACTGTATGTAGTGTAGAAAGGCCAATTACGAATATTACAAAATTTTACAATTCTATAAACTCAACATTATCATTAATGTAACATTAAAGTAACATTTATATAATCTTTCCAGGGCTAAAAATTAATATGATGCATTCAAATGATGGGTATTTACAACAAAATATGCACCAATTAAATTAAATTATTCAGGGTTTAGAAAAAAAGCTCTATTACTTGTGGCTCTCAATACCGATCCTGGGGACCCACTGATCTGCATATTTTTTATGTCTCTTATATGACAGACTCAGTTTAGTTCATGGAGATCTCTACTAATGAGCTGATGATTTGAATGGGTGTGTTTTACATAAGGGAGACAAAATGTGCAAAGCAGTGGGTTCCCAGGTTGACTATTGAGAACCACTAAGGTGGTCTTTAGGTCTTCTGTTTGCTTTGTTACTCCCAATTCTATATTTAATAAAACTGACCTCCCGTTCATCTTGAAATATATTGATATGCCTAATATCTCTCTGGTTGCATTTAAGTATTATCATTAGTCCCTTTCTTTCCAGGTAGCTACGCTGAGTTTACAGTTTTTAACCACACAGGACACTTATGGAATAGTTTATAGATGTTTAAGCTAAACCCTTTTCCTATGATTCAGCTGAGATCCCTTCAGTGCTGTTTGCTTCTAGAGGTTAATTCCACAAAACAGCCTTTGTTGACTGGACTTTTTATTTATTTATATGGTCTGGAAAATTTAGTCTCATTTGCATCTTAATAGACATTTTATACAGTCAACCCAGTCAGAAGACACTACCTTATTTTGTTTTATATGTATGCATAAAGAAATATGGAGGATCTTTTTTAGTAAAGATTAGGCTAAATCTGTATGGTATATATTTCTCCAATAAAAAGACATTCTGAATTTATCAGTCCTGTAATATTAAAAATATGTATATATTATGTTATATCAATTATAATATTGTAATTGTAACATTCCATATTACATTGCCACCCAATTTTTTTTTAGGTATATTGTAAAATTTTATAATATAAGAAAGTTTGAACAGCTGATGCCTTGGTAGATAAATGTTTCATTTAGCTTTTGTTAGGTTTTATCCTTTTCCTTTTAATTGTTATTTAGTTGTTTGTACTAAAAACGTAGTCACTTTTACTTTACTTCTCAAAAATATTATTATCTTTATATTTATTTATCTATCTGTCTGTCTGTCTGTCTGTCTGTCTGTCTGTCTGTCTGTCTGTCTGTCTGTCTGTCTGTCTGTCTGTCTGTCTATCTATCTATCATCTCGAGCTCGCATCTTTGTCACTTTTTTCACCCTCGAGGAGTTTGCGTCCCTGTGGTTTAAACTACATTTCCCACAATTCTTTCGTTCCATGTTCCCAATACTACTTCCTCTTAAAACGGGAAGTTTATTTGGGAGCGTGAGGTGATAAGAAGCAAATCACTTACTAATGTGTTTTAATGGTTATTTTGGGATTTCTACATTTACGTGACATTTGTTATGGGTAGCCAACAGTGTTGTGTCAGAAAAATACTGAATTTGACTTACGGATTGCGGGTTTGGTGTCGGGTCAAATATATTCGGCACTCTCCCCTCCTTCAATAAGAGCTTCTTTGCAAAGCCTGCATTAAACTGTGGCAGGTTCACAAAAGAGTCCTGACTAAAATGTGCGGAACAAATCGTCAAGGTCGGACTGTAACGATAAGGAATCGCATTAAAGAGGAACTTGAGCCACTCGTTTCTTAAGTTGGGATCTTTTGGCAGGCTATGATGAGATACAGGTTCAATCCTACAGCCAGGGATGGCACATCGTTTGATGGTTTTTCCCCACATATATAGTCACAGACTAAATTAATAATAATAATATTTTTCTGCAGTTACATATTTCCTTAATACATGTGGTCGATCATATGTTAATGTGCTCACGGCTGTGACGTCAGTACCATGACGATATTCAATGACCTATTTTTTACAGTGTATGGTTTCCATAAATGGCATAGGATGGACATTTTATATTTGGGGTATATATATATATATATATATATATATGTGTGTGTGTGTGTGTGTGTGTGTGTATGAAGAGTTTCGTTGCAAAACGAGATAAATCCGTTTTTAACATTTTTGTCAAAACATGTTTATTATTATGTTATTATTGTGTTTTATGGTGCTACTTAGCTGTATTTTTTAAGTTATGAATGTTTAAATCAAAACAAACCAACTGCAGTTGAATTGATATTAATTGGAATGCACAACCAAATCTCGTTTTGCAACGAAACTCTTCATATTTATATATACATATTTTAAATGTTGACTAGTATATGTCAAAATATATTTAGATTTAGTTATGAATCACTCAAGTGTTCATTTGCACAGTTATGCCCAATTTAGATGCCAACTTAAGCTACATTTCCCACAATCCTCATGTACTGAAATTAAAGAATTCATAAACAACAAATGGCAAGAGGCATGGAAATGTGATAGAAAGTGCAGGTTTATGTATAATATTCAACAGCAAGTAGGAAATGAAAGAAATGTTGTTTGGAACAGAAAATAAAATTTGCATCCGAATAGGGAATTACTTGATTAAATCACTCTCTGTTTAAAATAGGAAAACATGAATCAGGTCAATGTATTTTTGTAATCAGACAGAAACTATAGAACATGTATTAATAAAATGTAAAAATAAAAAGTATGAAAAAGAAAGGTTAAAAATCATTAATGAAGTTAAAAACATGGGTATTGAATTATTCAATTTGATAAGTCTTTTGAAAAAACATGCAAAACAAAGTAGAATCTATGGTGCTATTATAAAATATATTATAAAATATATTAAAGTTTAATTTATATAAAGTTGGTCCAGTTGGTGGCGGTAAATGCACCAAAAGTTGGTTTGCCATCCGCCATAAAAAAGTCAATAGAAGAAGAATCCTTGCGAGGAAGATTAATGGATTAATTACTTATGATGAGTATTAAATATACAACAATTAAGATGATATTAGAGAATGCTCCAGCACAGTATAAAATCTATAACACAATTATTAATTATTTAAAATCAATATGACTAATTAATAGAATTTTAAGAACGTATAAAGAAGTAAATAACTGTTTAAATATGAAATAATATATATATATATATATATATATATATATATATATATATATATATATATATATATATATATATATATATATATATATATGTAAATATTTTTATTTTTATTTATTCTTTTATTTATGGTAAATACAATAATGTCACAAATCAAAATCATGCTCCACACTCCAGTCCAGCAGGTGGCGGAAAGTGGGTTTGCCAACCGCCATTAAAAGAAAAGTAGAAGAATCCTCGCGTACTTCCGGTTTTAACCGGAAATGTCTGAATGGTGATAAACATGAAGCGGTAGGGGTTAGTTTTTACTTTAAAATGGTTTATTATTCATTAGTGAGTGACTAAATACGTTTGGGTATTTAATTCACTTAATACGGATATCTATTTTGGATATATAGTTGACGCTTTTCATGAAAAAGATGAAATGTATTTTAACATTGCTATATTAAATGCTGCAGGTGTCTCGATACATCACGTATGATCAACAGCAGATTACAAAGTCATGAATTAAAACGCAACGTTTGACATTAACTTGGTCTTTTTTTACTTTATAATGGGTAACATACCTGCCGTTTTCTAATATATGGGTGTTTGTTTATCGGTTGTTGAAATATCGTCTGTCAATTTAATTCCAGTGAGGTGTACTTCATCAAACGATATTTATTTTTATGTGTGACATTTTAAAGCAACACTATGTAGTTTTTTTACCTTTAAATAATGTCTCTAAAATTATTTCAGTGATAGAACAACTTTTAACTGGACAAATTGTACTGTTGCTGCAACCTAAGCAGCCTCCTAGCTGCTACAAGCACACTCTGAAAGTGGCGGTGGAGGGTAGAGCACACAGCCCCTCCCCTCCCCCTGCCTGCAGAAGAGTGTCTGATACCAGGCACTGTTGCGCTTTTCAACCACATGGGGGAGCTGTAAGTCATTTTTACATGGAAACTACATAGTGTTGCTTTAAAAAGAAACTCTTTATGGATGTGTTGTATGTTGGATTATGTACACTTCTATTAGGTCACATGACCCTAATATATTTCTTGCTTGTAACCTTTGTGTGCATACAGATGCTTGTATGTTTGAAAATTGTTATGTGAAATACATATACAATTATTTCAACAAATTAATTTCTTTCATTACGAAGCACAAAAAGCCAATAAGAAGCAAAATAGATGGGATCTCCTTTCAAATTGTTTAAAAAACCTCAAAAATGAATACTCTGAAGATGTTTGGTGGGTTGGGCTATATGTTTGGTAACTGTTTTTGGGGACCCAATGTGACCCAAACAGGTTTATTATATTCAGTTTTCTAGAATTAATTTAAAGTTTAATTTGGATTTTCAGGGTGACTCGATATGCCTGTGAGGATGCGCCCATCCCTGAAGAACAGGAAACCGAAGGCCAGAGGCAACTACACAATCTACTACTACAGCAACTAGACACAGATGTAGATATTGAGAGGTCAGTGTCTGATATCTAAGCTAGGCTTTATCTACTGTTTGAAACAAAGATCTGCATATAAAATACTAAATTATATGCAGAACATTTAATATTAATTAATGAATGCATGCAGTAATGATATGAAATTGTTGTAGGTGTGTAGCCAAGAAGAAATGCTTTGCCCCATCAGCCGTATACAAGCCTTTTGGGGAGCAGGCAGCTGGTGTGAGGAGTCTGTCACAGTTTCAAGCCCTGAAGGATGGGGATCAGGAGCTGGCCACTCTTCGAGACCTGGGCCTTACTGATGCAGAAATCGAGCTATGGAGATCCAGAGACCTGCCAGAGAGTTTGTGGAAGGTCTGAAGACTGAAAGCAATTGATGGATGGAAGGTCATCTTACCAAATGTAATGTTTCTTGTTCATGATTTTCTCAGGAAAAAGGGGTTTGTGTGGCACCCGATGCGAGGAATCAGCGTCTGCAGGCCATCCGGGATAAAATGGCAGCGCACGCAGAGCTGCTGTCCCGACCCCAGCGTTTCTCGGGTAGCCGCCCGCTCTCCCGCAGGGAAATGGAGATAGAAAAGGCACTTTTTCAGGGCAGCGACCGCAGCAGTTTTCTCACGGCCCTTTACCATCAAGGTTAAAATAATACTAATCATAATTACACACAAGCATCGTTCTTCCTATTTCAATAGTGACCTTTTTATATTCCTAGAGGAAGATTCACAGGCCAGCCAGCAGGGGGCGACATCCACCAACGCAATGGACGTTTTCTATGAAGACTTTCTTAAAAATAACAACAAAAACTCTGATATTTCACAAAGACCAAAAACAAGCACTGAAGAGACAGATCAGTCCTGCTCTGATTCGAGCCAATCACAAGCTTCACACAATGATGAACACACAAGTTCAGTGTCGGACATTGTTAACCAGCCACAGCCCAGAGTTGCACCTAGGAAAATTACTATCGGCCAGTCCATTGGTACATTAAAACCTACTTTTGTCCAAGGATATGATGGACCAGTTACTATCAGTGGAGAAATAGAGGAAATTTCAGAGGAAGAGATCAAGGGCAATCGGGAAACGGAAGACGGTATACGGAATATTAGACGTTTCAAGAACTATCAGAAAGGGACGCCATCGAATGTAAGGCCAGCATGACTGATTAAAGATGTTCAACTTTAACCACTGTTTAAATGAGATAATGATATGCAAAGATTTTTTTATAGGTCCTGTTCATTTTAGTTTTAAGGCCATGCTTCGTTTTTAATAAAAACGTGTTGGGAATGAGCTATACTTTTATTATCAGACTTGCAAATGTATTATTATAGATCGTTGCTGGAAAATGAATTAAGGACACGCTGATAAAGCAGACCACTTAAATACTGTTTAAAATCTAAAAAGATGCTGAATGCATTTCTGTCTTGCTTTGATGTGTGTAGGTGCTGTGTGTGAAGAACATGAGTCCGCGGGCATCATTGGCCCAGCTGGTTTCTCTCTTCTCACGGTTTCAGAAAGATGACACACAGCCCATTCTGTACCGCCTACTGACCGGCCGACTCAAGGGACAAGCTTTCATTACGCTCTCCGGTAAGAGAAAGTGGTTATAAAAGATGTGCCCTTCATTTATTATTCAACTATAATTGTTTATTTACTAAATTTATACATCTAAGCGCATGCAATGTTTACACATTTGTTTTTTGCTAACTTTTGCTTTTTACAGATGTTGAAAGTGCGCAAGCAGCTCTTGATCTGCTAAATGGATACATGATGCTTGATAAACCTCTGGTCATTGAGTTTGGCAGGAAGAAAAATGAAGAGACCAAAGCAGGCACTGATGGATCTGTAGATGACGACACCACATCAACACAAAATGACGCACAATCTTGCAATAAGAAACCTGTACAATGCTGTTCATTTTTTTATGACAAAAAATGACATTTTTATGAACTATTTATTTGGAAATAATAATATTGTAAATGTTACTGTGTAACCAAACTTCTTAAAGGGATAGTTTACCCAAAAATGAAAATTCTGTCATTATTACTCACTCTAATGTTGTTACAAACCTATATACATTAATTTGTTCTGATGAACACAAATGTAGATATTTTTCTTTTTTCCTACTATAGAAGTCAATGGGGCTCACACATGGTTTTGTTACAAACATTCCTCAAAATATTTTCATTTGTGTTTATAAGAACAAAGAAATGTATGTAACAACACGAAAGTGAGTAAATTATGACAGAATTTTCATTTTTGGGTGAACTATCCCTTTAAAAAAAAATGTTATACTTCTATAGACCACAAGGTGTCACCCATTCCCCATTAAATATACTGTGTTTTTAGCTTTTAGTCTGTGTTTCCTATCTGTGAAAACCTTTAAAAACAGTAACAAGAATTTGGCATGTGGCTTGACATTAAACAATACCTCAAATTGTGTTTAGTTAAAGTGAGATGTCCTGTTGTTATCTTTCTGCAGACAGTGAAAGGCAAAGCTCACCACACATCAGCATTATGGAGACCAATTTTCTCTTAAAAATGTCAAGATGCCATGATCAGCTCCAGTAGTAGAATGAAACTACACTACATCTGTCGCTGTTGGCAGCTTTTGCCAGGCTTTGGCCTATATACACAATATACAGTCAGTCACGCAAATTACATTTCAATGGGCTATTCACACCATCTTTCCCACATAGTTAATCATTAAAATCAAGATAGTCACTTGAGTTGGGTTTCATCTGGGTTGTAACTTTTGTTCAAATGATAAGATCAGTGTGAAACCTCAAGCATTTACACACACACACACTTAAACAGCCACTTACAATGTTGAGTAAATAACATTAAGCAATACTGTACATTTTAATTGGGAGTTCTGATTACAATTCATCACTACCAAAACTAATATGCTACTTCAGTCAGATCTGTTTTGTTGTGATGTTTAAATAATTTTTAAGCCATAAAATGAATCTCGTACTCAAACCATTTGTAACATTGCAAATTCCAGACTAATTCCTTGTTCACGTAAGTTTTAAGGCCCTCGTGATCTTTTATGTTAACTAATGCAATTCACTCTTAGCTAAAAATCAGTGGCAGAATACAAACTATTCACTTGCAGTATTACACTTCAAGAGTTTATGCACATCCCCACCAATATGTCCACCCATACAGATTCTGTCCAATAATATGTTTTAAATATATGATAAATATATTTTGTAGGAAGTAAAGCTTAATTAAAAACATTTTTAAATTTGAAAATATATTTACGGAAGTTTTAACCTTCATAATTGAGATTTCAAAATGAGGCAACAAATACATTTCTAATTTTACAACCCATATGGCAAAAAAAATAGATTTATTTTCAGGCCAAAATATATTTGTATAAAATGTATCCAATATTAAAATTATAAGTATATTTTTGCAGTTGAAAATATATTTAATTTGAACCTTTACAGGTTTGTAACATACAAAGTTTTTCTTCCAATGCAACGTGAATATATTATTTTGAATAAATATTTTTTTTTACAATATATTTTAAAATATAAAATAAAGGCCAATAAAATATATTGGTAAAAATATACATTTCAAAATATATGTCAGCACATATATTTTATGGCCATTTTTTATATTTTAAAATATATTTAAAAATAATTTTATTCAAAATAATTTTAAGAAAATATGAAGAGTTTGGTTCCAAAACGCAATAAATCCATTTTGACAAATTTCGGTAAAAATGTGACAAGATGAAAACCACTATTTTCTGTTACAAACTTTCACATAGCATCTTTAGGTTATAAAAACATAAAAAATTCAAATCCATTACTTGATTTTCAAAGATTTATTATAAAAACGAATTATTAATAAGTTTTTTTTTCAAAATTCTATAAATCTATTCAATCAATGTATAAATGTGCATTAATTTTTGCCATTTTATATTCATTTAGTTGGACAGTTGTACACACAGATTAAAAAAATAAACATTAATGTCATTAATCAAAACACTTACTTCGTCATATTAAGAACACTGTCATTGCTTTGTGGTTATACTTGACGTCATCGCTTAACATTTTTCACAGCGATCAGCTGTGATTCTCGTTGACTTAAAGTAATAAAATTATGGAAAGTGTTTCATAAGATCGCCTGGGGTCAATGTGTTAGCATGAGAGAAGCTAGAGGCTGTCGGGAGAACAAGCGATCGTCTCCCGAGTGCCTCTCGCGTAAATTAGTAGATGTTGATGGCTTACGTTTCTTTCCCGTCAGAAAACCACAGGTTTATCAATGCTATTAAAGTATTATTTCGTTTTTGTTTGTTTGTTGATCACGAAGTACAAAGTAGATGAGGAAAACTAGGACTCTGTGTACTCAACGCGCCGCCATTGTTTGTTTACATTGCGTGGAATGGTGCGCTGTGATTTGTGGAGCGGATTTATTGCATTCTGTAGAAAAGGAGGAGTGGCGTGTTTTGCATTTTTGGGAAAAAAGATGACAGAATAACACGGCGGATATTGGATTTTGTGTAAAATTTAGAATTTACTTTCAAATACTGACCTGAAATAATACTAATTTTAGCAGTAACTCATTTTTTTCAAAAATGGCATTTATTGCGTTTTGGAACCAAACTCTTCATATCTTTTTGACGTATGGGCACAGCATCAAAAGCTTGAATATTCTATTAAAGTCCATGTAAAGCAGTGTTCTCCAACAGGCACCAGAATGCCCACACCGAGTTGTCTGCCAAAGCACATTCTATTAATATGCTCAATTTTAATGTTTATTTATTTATTTTTTATTTTATTTTTTTTTAATACTAGCTTGGCTTCTTTTATGTATGTAACCATTTTAAACAATGATTAAACAAAGATAAAAAGTTTGAGTACACTATATCAGAAACGTTTCAGTTTTCCAAAGATGAGGGGAGACTGTGAGCACGGATCACTGTTGTGAAAAAGAGCCAGGCAAGAATTTAACTCTTTCCCCGCAATTAATGAGTTATCTCATAAATTAGGAGAAAACATTTCCCTGCCAATTACGCTTTCCTGATGAGTTTTTACGTTAATTTGTAATCTGCTATTATCCACTAGATGTCGCTCTTACCCAATTTATAAAAAACTGAAGCAAAAACTAATTTAACTTAAACTCTCTGTATGTTTTGATCTTCATTCTGAATCTGATCTCTAACAAAATTCCTTTACAAAAATGCAATTATTTCAGCTTTTTGCTCAAAATATGGTACTTTTGAAGAAATTTACCCATATATAGATGTTATAAAAAGAGCACAAATGAAGATAGGATGAAACCCTTTTTTCCGTTTTGTTTGTTTGAAAGCAGAGTTCTTTCATTTGATATATTTGTATGTTTATGTATTTATAGAAGAAATGTGAAAATCACAAAAAAGGCTGGTGGGGAATGAGTTAAAGGACAAGTTTGGTATTTTACACTTAAAGCCCTGTTTTCAGATTGTTTATGATGAAATAAAACGGTTTTGACTGAAATTTCGACATATGATGCTGGCCCGAGAATTTTTGGGTGTTTCTTGTATCACCTCCCACCTTTACAATGGCTTTATAGGTGCACAAGGAACAATCCTTCCTAAAATGCATTAAACTTTCATTTACAAAGACGTGAAACCCACCGAGAGGTCAGGGGTGTTCACTGATATGCTCACACAAAAATCGCTGCAAAAGATGCTTTCCAACAGGATTTATCGTAGTTTTGTCCAACTCCATTTACTTGTAATAGATGTGCTGTGAGGTACGGTATTACTCCGCGCCGGCAACTTTGTTTCTATTCTTGCAATTGGCAATGGCGGATTAGCGCCACCACCTGGGCTGGAGTGTCTATTATTCAGGCTCTAAGCGGAAGAATGTACGGGTGTGAGGCGTTTGGAAAAATAGGTCCACAAGTTTACAACGAATGCTAAAACACCTGTTGAAAAGCATCTTTTGCAGCGATTTTTGTGTGAGCATATCAGTGAACACCCCTGACCACTCGGTGAGTTTCACGTCTTTGTAAACGAAAGTTTCATGCATTTTAGGAAGGATTGTTCCAGTGCACCTATACACCCATTATAGAGAAATTTAAGTCAAAACCGTTCTATTTCATCATAAACAATCTGAAAACAGGGCTTTAAGTGTAAAATACCGAACTTTTCCTTTAAATGTCTAGTTAACATTGTATAAATTAATTTTACACAGTAACGTTAGCTCAGTTTAGTGGTTGATACTCTAGCTATGATTTAAACTAAGGTTATTAACTTGTTATTTAAATTAATCTACTCTAGGGACTCTGTTGTTAACTTACTGATTCTTTGCGGAAGTCTGTCAGAAGATAAGTTTGGTTTACAAAAGCAATTTGTTGCAGCTAAAACTGTCTATAAAGTGTTTAAGATTTGAAAGCTTTGCTTACTTTTTGTTAGGTAAGCAACCTTGTGCTGTGAAATTATATATAGGGAGGATTTCCCGGACAGGGATTAGACTAGTCCTAGACTAAAATAAATGCAAGAGCTGTCCAAACTAAAAGCAGCTATCACTGACATATCTTAAAATATGCTTTGTTTTGCCTCAAAATGCACACAAGTAATGTTTTTCGTAAGGCATATTTGTTCAAACTAGTTATTTTTCCTAATTGAACTATACGGCCTAGTCCTGTCTTAAAAATAATCTCTGCCTGGGAAACCACCCCAAAATTATTTATTATATTATTAATTTTATTATGTGCATTTGAGAAATGAACATGACATCATTGTGCTTGTGTCCCTTTGATGTTCCAAAACTAAAGTTGTCTCTGATAAGTACAGAGAGTCCTTTGTGGCTGATCTAAACACAATACAACATTAAAATCATGCAACAATAAAGCGTGCCTTTATGCGAGAAAAGGATGCTTATTCCTTACACAGTCCAAATGTTTATTTATAAAATTGTGTAAATTCTATCATAATTGACCAAATTAACACACAATAATCAAACAAAATAAACACAATAACAGTAAATGTACAAAAAAAATAACAAATAATGTTTTTCTACATACAAAAAGAGTTTATGTTTAAGTGCACGGCTTATTATAGGACTGACCCAGATAGACTTCATTGTGAAATGTTTGCAAAGAGGACAAAACGCCTCCCATACATTTTGCCCAAACATATTGATTGGTGTCTTTAAAAAAAAACATCTTTGTGTTAAAATCTAAATTTTGTCCCTAAACTACGAAATAAACATATGTGCCATGTTTTCAGTTCACTTACGCTTTAGCAATGTGTCTGTTATTCTTGTGCCAAAACAATTTTGCTTTTATAGGAGTCTGTTTTGGTTTGAGACAAAAAAGTACAAGCAGTATCACATAAATCCTCATACATAGCCTGTGACATCATATCTGGCAGCTGTGTTTTGTGATTTCCTTGAATCCTGGGCCGGCACAAATGAATGGGTACTGGTGCTGGTTTGGCTGTTAAGGGTTTGGGTCTTGTTGGCAGTGACAGTGTTTTTGGTTTGTAACGTAGCTGGACGAAAGGACATCGAATGGGATGCTGCATGTGGAACGCGCCCAACGCCTTTTTGGTCAGGGTAGGGGTAAGAATGCCTGGTACCCCTGCTACTGTCTAAGTCATCGCAACCAGATGCACTCAACAGTCCACCACCCAACATGGACATAAGCGAAGAAGCCAATCCTACATACAGACAGTCACCTATTTCAAACTTAAGACTGTCTGGAATGTTGCTCATGTGGAAGGTCTGGACCACCTCATGGGTCTTCCAAGATACAGGGATCAAAGACAAAAGCCCTGCCAGGAGAAACAGGGAACCACCTACCCCCGCCACTTTGGTTTTAGCCGAAGAACCGCTCATACATGTAGTACACTGCATCCCGATAGTCGACACCATGCAAGCCAAGAGGGAAAAGATCGAAGAGATGACCATCATAGCCCTGGCTGCTTGTAGATCAGGGGCGAGCCCGAGCATTGTGTTGTACGTCTCGCATTGAAAGGCGCCGGTGCTCTGATACACGCACTCCATCCAGAGACCTTTCATATTCTCTACCGCAGTCACAATGTTGGAACCGATGTGTGCCGAGATTTCCCAGTAGGGTAGAAGAGTGGCTACCAGGGTCCCAAGCATGCCAAAGAGGCCCAAAAAGAATCCCATCAGCTCCAGCCCCGCTAAAGCCATGTCGGCTTCAAAATCACTGTGTTCTCCAAAGAAGTTACAAAGTCAAACAAACTGTGCTTCTTGGTTGTTTACTGTAACAAAATAACAACTCACGCTTAGCTTATGAAATCTGTTAAAGGGCGCAGGACTCAATTTAATACGTTGAATAAAGCAGAAGTGGAAAATGTACTTACGGATGAAGTGAGATGTTATCCGCCTTCACTTGTTTATGTCTGTACTGTATGTATACATTTGATTCCTATCATCTCTTTAAATATTAGGAGCTGCCCCAGTTCACGAACACACAGGCACCTCTGGAAAAGGTAAGTTAAAGATTTACCCGTAACTAATCCCAAAACTAATCTTTTCTGTACCCATCCCAAAAAACAAGGCCACTGTGGGAAAGAGCAACCACAGTGATATTGTTTTAGATGAGTAACTGAAAAAACTTTATTGTCTTGTCATGTGTACAATAAGGTCTTTTATGACCTTAACATAATTAAAGTTTTAAAAATGACTAATTTTTATAATTTGTTCCTTTATATAAATATCTATTAAATATTTTATTATATGTACAAAGGAGCCCAGAAGTCAAAGACCGCATTGAAAATCTGGCATTTAAACCAAATTGAGTTTGTTGGATCAGTGTAAATAAGCCATTAGATATAGCACACATTTATTTTCAGTATCATAATAACTTTGCTATTCGCTTTTGTTACAGTTACAAGCATATAGTAAGTGGAAAGAACCTTAAAAGATGTTTAGCTATGCCTATGAATTTATATTTATCATTTATAACTTATTGCATAATAATGTAACTTGTATGAGCTAAACATTTTAACCCAGACAGCAGACACTTCGGGCCGGATCAGCACCGGATCCGTACCGAAGTTAGCAGTTACGGTTCGGATCTGGCCCAGAGTAATGCGCTGTCTAGGACTCAGCCCAAAGTTGTTTCAAAAAGGACAAACCCAGTTGTTTGGCTATATTAACCTAAAAAAAATATTATATTCAGCCTAATCTTGAATACTCTTAATATGCTCTTACATGTTTTACGACTTGGTTTATTTGTATGAATTTGAAGTCAATTGTACAAAAAATGTACCATTATCATAAAAATCAATAATAAAAACCTTGTGTGGTTATACAAACGTACACAAATTAGCCACCTTGTAAAATGCGTAAGAGTTGCCATGAGATTGCATTGTTATATTTGACTTAACAATTTGATTAAATCATCCCAGCATAGGTTAAATTACACCAAAATAGGGTTGGGTTTGGTCCCATTTTGATTCAACGCTGGGTTGAAAAAAAAACAGCATTTTTAGAGTGTAAAATGTACTTATTGTAAATATATGATAATAAACAAATTCATTAACATGGTTTATTAAGAATTACACAAAAAAAATACAACAGTTACCCTGCAGCAAACGTTTTTAAACTTACCTGGTTAGTTGTATCTTCAAGTCGATGCTGTTGGTAAATCTTCACGCAAGTAAAATGTCCTATCTTTCACTAAGACCGTGTGTGTGTGTGTGTGTGTGTGTGTGTGTGTGTGTGTGTGTGTGTGTGTGTGTGTGTGTGTGTGTGTGTGTGTTTCAACTAGATTTGACTAAACACGCAATTCAATCTTAGTTAAATCACATGGCACATCTCACTGTAATAAGATTATACTAATAATCCAAAGTCTTACTGGAAAGGTCAACTGGGAAACAGCAAAAACGGTTTATATGCTCACAGAATAAAGGGTACAAAAGTACACTTTTGTACATTATATGAACTTTTTAAACTTTTGTACCATTTTAATTCTCTTATGCCAAAATATGATTGTCTTCATGATTTTGTGGCTTTAAATGTTTTGTAGGGAGTGGAAAATAAACAACATGATCCCATGGAAAGCCGTGTAATAGTTACGCAAAATTTGATCAATTTATTTGTGTCCATGGCACGAAATTCTGCTTTATTCATGCCTTGAGCACGAATGTCTTTTTCGTGACAGTCGAATTTCTATAAATAGTTTCTCGTGCCCACACTGTAAAAAAATCCATAGAAATTGCAATAATATTGCAGCTGGGTTGTCGGTAATTTACCGTAGATTTAAATTTATGTTATTTACTGGCAAGAGTTTGTTCAAAGTTAAATAAATTTTAAATATTAACAAGTCTTTATCTTTACAGAATAAAACTATACAATAACAGCCTCATGCAAAGCATTCTTTTTTGGGAACCAGAAATCATCATCAACCTTTTTCAGTTTTTTTGCTCCAGATTTTGTTTCCCAGAATGTTTTGCTTGATGATGTTTTTTTTTTAGTTTTACTCTGTAAAGATAAAGACTTGTAAATGTTTAATGTTCATTTAACTTTGAACAAAATGTTGCCAGTAAAAAACATAAATGTAAATCTACGGTAAGTTACCGAATTTTTATACAGTGCATGGCACGACTTTCTTTTTGTGTCATTTTATGTATTGTTTTCTCCTTTTTTCACCCTATTTTTAAATCATTGTCGCTTGGGGTTGGGGTTAGATTTTGGGTTTGGGATAGGATGTACTTTTATGTAGTTATGGTTTCTACATGTTTTTCTTCTGCTTTTAAAACTATTCTCGCATGGAGTTAGAGTTGAGGTTTGGATGTCTATAAATGTAACAGAAAGTGATTCTAACCACAAGCGACAATGGTAAGAAAATAAGGAAAAAAAGGAGAAAACAATACATAAAATGAAACAAAAAAGAAAGTCATGCAACGCACACGAAAAACTTTTTATAGAAAATTCGTTCAAGTGTCAAGAAAAAGACATTTGTGCTCAAAGCACACAAAAAAGCTGAATTTCGTGCCATGGTAAATTTATAAAAAAATTTTACACCACTATAACATGACTTTCCTGTGAGATCAGTCTGAAAATAAAACGTTAAAAACCATATATAATACCAAATTACTCAAATATAAGGTAGAAAAACAAGCATCAGAAGTACTGAATTTGCTTCATAGTCTCTTCATCTACTCTTCTTCGAGGGCCAGATTAAAAAAAATGTAAATATGATGCAGGCCAAACTTTTACCCCTATTTTTTACATTTAATTATATTTTTACTCTTCCTGTTATATATTATTATTATATGTGTTATAACAAAATTTGATGTTTTATATATATTAAATATATATTAAAAAACATGCATTTTCAAAAATGCACACATCTTGTATTCAGTATTTTGCCTTTTAAATACTGAAAATTCATATTATCTTATTTTATATTAAAAAAAAATTGCAGTTTAACATTGTGAGAGACAAATGTTAACAGTTCAACCATGAACATTGCACAAAAATGTGCAATGATAATCAACACATATATTTTTGTATAGCACTAACTGTATTACACTTTTAACTGTTTAACTTTCAAATTGTTACTTTTCAAGTATTCACATATAGTCTTTCTTCTAATGACTAAAATCGCACTTCATATTTTCTTTTTAATATTTTAAAGAGATATAGGCTAAACCACCTTTCCATTGTACGCTACATTCGGACACGACTGTCGGAGTTCGCCCCCTAGTTGCAGTCTACATAAAATTTCTGTTTAATCGTAAATCTCTGTCAACATGGGAGATAAACTCATTCCAGCGCAAGAGCCTTTAATCTACAATTTATCATTTACGTCTCAGTAATCAATCCTTTTTAAAGGATTTCATTTTTACTGATAAAGCCAAACAAAAAATTATTAATAATTTTCACCTTGCACATCGTGTTTTGATTGGAACACACTAAAATGCATCACTTCCGGTTTAGTTTAAAAAGTTTATTTTTTTTAATGCATCCCAAAGTTTAAATATTACGCCCCAGCAGATGGTTGGCACCCCACGCAGCCCCTTTCCGATCCTCCTTCTGGTTTATCGGCCGTCATTTGTCACGTACAGTAACCACATTGATTTTTAAATCAGATAAAGTTTCTCTACTATGTTGACACAGATTTAGTATTGAACGGAAATTTCATTCAACTCCAACAGTCGTGTCCAGATTTTTTTTAAGGTTTAATTACACATAATTCACGATAAATTAATGTATTTTATAAAATGTCATAAAACTGGGGCCCCCCGGCACCATCTCGCGGCCCCCCTGGGGGCCCCGGACCCCAGTTTGAGAACCACTGCTTTACATTATGTAGGATGATTTTATACAGTGAACGGTAAATAACAAATATAACTTCCCAGGCTGCAGGTCAAAGTTATTAACACCAATTATCGCTGATTATTTACTTAAAAATGCATTGTTTCGCGATCTTTTATACTAAAATGATTATTATAATACAATATATATTGTAAAATGTTAAAAATGTAAAATATGATTGGACTGTTCATTGGGTCACAGTGAGGTCTCCCGGGTCAGGGGTGATATGTGTAGGTGCAGCAGTGGGAACAGTGATCATGTATTTGGAGGTGTCGGTCCAGTATGAGGGTGAGAGGAGTGTGTCCATACAGAAGTGTGACGACTGGTGTCATTCACACACCACCTCAAATGAGCTCAAAGGTGTTGAGATGCACACGATACAGTGCAGTCTGAGCCTAAATGTTTATTCCCAAATTCAGCAGATGTCAACTCAACCTATATGACCAAGACACAAAGCGAAATATTTAGTTATGAATGAAAATGAAAAGCATACAGCAGCCATTCAAACATTCAGATTTAATGCTTACTATAAAAAACTGTTGCTTAAAATGTATTTGTATTATGATAATATGCGACCTCGTCTGAGAAATCCAGACTGTGTGTAATATACATATGAAGCTTTATGTGTTGCGCAGGCATTGAATACACTCTTATTATGTCTCGGGATTGTCATTCTCATCTCTCCAGAGGTCATTTGTGGAGGTGTGTGTGGATGACACCCGTCCTCGCACGTTCACGAACACACTTCTCCTCACCATCTCTGCTCTCTCACAGTAATGTACTCGGTTCCCACAATAGCACGTGCACACTTAGCCCTCCGAACTAGACACGCACGACCCCACTGCGACCTATAATGATACACACTTATTAGCGCTCTTGTCCCACTATCGGTATTGTTTATATTTCTTTTTCATCCCCAAACATTGTTTGTGACAAAGACGTAATTGATGCATTTGGGGGAGAGGTGTGCCAGTCAAAATGCTTGGGTCAGATAATTCCCAAATGGGTTGGGTTTGTCCATACATAATTTAACCCAAGTGGCTAAAACAACCCAAAGCTTTTTTAAATATAGCAATGCCCTTGAAAACAATCAGAATACATAAGCTATACTTGAAATGTTAGCTTGCAAACTTCTTTAGAAAATGTAAATATCTGGTTTTAGTTAATAAAGTTTTACTTAAAAACTACCATCAGAAAGGCTTCATTGAAATTGATTCAGAAACTAACAAGATATTTAAGATGGGGGTTGATCTGTGAGTCTATCACATCTAGATGACCCTAATCATCATTAATTCTCTTATCTATACATTTCTGACCATTTGGTCTCGGCACCCTAACACTAAAGTAAATTCAAAAGCTTATGTATCTAAAATCTCTCTTTGACCTCAAATACTGGCCAAATACTTTCTTGGCAAAATTAAAACAAAGCTTGAATTTGGATTCCCTAAGAATTTCATTTTTGATCCAGTGATCGCTTGTACAGGATTTAGTACACAACACATTTTTTATGCTTACAGATTTTTGCATAAGCTTATGGTTATGCCATAGGTCAGCGTCCAGGTCATGGATTGAGTATATGTAGGTGCCGATGTGGGAATAGCAGCCTTGGCTGAAGGTCTTGACCCGGGCACGTGTGTCTGAGCAGAAAGTGAGGAGAATCGTGATGATCTGCCGTGTGAGGTCTGGTGTCGACTCAACACCTCCTCAGATAAGAGATGAGGTGTGAGGAGCACGAGTGAACAGGGTCACTAGACGGTCGTTGCCTTAATGCAATTCTGGTAAATTAACCTTTTCATCTTAAATATAAATGCAATCATTTAAGAAAAGTATTTGAGTTTTGTACTGATACTATTAAAAAAAGTTATTTAAACAAAAATGTGCCCACGTTAGTCCCCAGCATCACTTGAGGGTTAAACTATAAAGAGTTTACCAACAGCAAATAACAGCAATTTTAACTTGTCCTCCATATACTGTGCTGAAGTTTTATGCCATCATGCCACAATTAGATGGATGTTGTTTTTGCAATTATATAGGGAACATTTACAGTATAATTACTTCTTAGTCCCTTTATTAGAATACAAACAGATAATAATATAAAAAATAAGCTCCTCTTACACTTGATCAAAACCAGGAACCTGCAGGCTCTCTTAAACCTTACTGAAATAAAATCCTAAGTTTTAATTCTAATCAAATGATTTCAGGACTGTTCTGAGTTCAGGTTGCGTTTAGTGCCAAGCCTTGGCACTTACTTTTACCAGAAGAAGCTATTTTGTTCAAATGGTGTTATTTAGTTTTGTGTTAATATTTCCTATATTCTGTTTTGTATTTTAATAAAGAGACCTGAAAAATACATATGGATGGGCATTAAAACTAATTTTAAAACATCAACGCTGACATTGGCCTAGACTTTTGCACAGTATAGTGACTGTATATTTTCTTCGACAGTATATTAGCAGAGATGTGAGTTGGTTACAATCTGTAAGTGTTAATAACACACTTGACAATCAAAGAGCTTCATGTTGGGCGGTAATTAAATGAATCAAATTAGGATGTATAGTCAGGCTTTAACAACTACTTAATAAAAACCATAATGAAATTTGGAGTTCCTGGAAGTTCCTGCGGCTTCATCAGTAAAGCATGCTGTTAGCAACGCATATCAAAAACACGCATAGTAAAAAAAGTATCAGTTGAACACAGTGTATACATGTAAGTAATTTAAAGGGGTTTGCATGATGCATACATGTACAGTAAATGATCTAATTTAGGTCTGTGTACCATTGTACAGATAACCCACATCAGTGATGTAAGAGTTTGGAAAATACTTTTATTTAAGACCAATAAATCGGTTAATCGGACAAAGTAATCATTTTTAGTTCTCTACCAATAATCCTAGTCATATAAATAATAGATGATTTACATAAAACACACATTTTCTAGAGACATGGTTGATGGGTGTGCTTTCAAAAGTCATAATAGTAAAGTAGTTGGAGTTACGCTCCCTCGTCAAAACTGAGCATTGGCCAAACTTTAAACCCTTTAACTGTGAATTTATGATAATCCAGCATTTCTTATCTAAAATAATATAACTTCACTCTGAAAAAGAAGATGCTGGGTTATTTTCAAAAAGGGACAAACTTAACCTGTTGGGTTGTAATTTAACCCATGGTTTAATTTTTGTTCTTGGTTAAATTAACCCAACGGCTGGGTTTGTCCTTTTGGACCAAACAGCTCAAAACTACTACTAAATTATTATTTTTTTTATTTTTGCAACAAGAAACAAAAATAAGTAAAGTGAAAAAGTTCAAGTTTATTAAAAATAAATTGTTTAAATAACTTAAAAATGTTACAGGAACTCCAAATATTTAAGTTGTTATACTTTTCTTTGTTAAATTAAGTTTACATTACTTAATATACATTAATTAATTAGTTGAAAATCATTTTTTACAGTGTTTAAACTGTATTTCTTATAAATATTTGATGTTTTATAGGCTATAATTCTCAATGAAACTGTTGTTGGGTTAAAGCGGGATCGGTGTGTATCTGTGTAGGTGCTGGTGTGGGAACAGTCACGCAGGTCTTGGTTCGTGTCTTGTAACTGGGTGTCACTAGACAGAGCAGAGGAAGGTGAGAGAAGTGTGTCCATGAAGGTGTGAGGGCTGGTGCCTCTACACACACCTCCCCAAATGAGCCGTGGCGTGATGCTTACGTGAGGAAAAAATGGGTCACCCAAATAAACCTCCAGAAACTGTGACCATGAACACAGGTTGACCTCATATTGGAAGAGCCATGTAAACAATTCATTTTCTGACTGCTAAACATGAGCTTAATGCTAAATCATGCTAGCTTCATGCAGTATGTCAGATGAGATAATACTTTATCATCGCCAACTTTTACATTTTGAAAGATATGCATTTTCCCAGATGCACTGTGAGACACAACACAGAAAGGGATCAAGGATGTTAAATGGCTGTAACCACTTTTATTCTCATCTAATCTGTCCTTTTAAAAGCCTTCTGTATGGACACGGCTGAAAACCATAAACTGCTTTGGGGTTCACATGTTTGAGCTTTGTGCTGCCACCTGTTGGACGACTTCTTATATTGATTTATTTTTAGAGCAATATCTAAGACATAAAATGAATTAAAGGTCACGTTCTTTCTGATCCCATTTCTTAAACCTTAGTTAGTGTGTAATGTTGCTATAATAGCATAAATAATACCTGTAAAATGATAAAGCTCAAAGTTCACTCCCAGGCGATATATTTTCTTAAGCAGAATTCCCCTTTTAAAGCCTACATTGAACGGTCGGTTTGGACTACAGCCCTCTACTTCCTGCTTTAATGACATCACTAGAACAGTTTTTTGACTAAACTCCGCCCACAGGAATACTTCAGTCGTCATCTAAGCTAACGGCAAGCTGAGCTGCTATCGAATCACAACACACTAATCAAACTACACAATCAGAACTCGTTATGTATTTCTAAAGGAGGGACTTCATAGAACAAGGAAGAGATCAGCCCGTTTTTAGGGCAGTGAAAACAGAGGTATAGAGATAAGTAAATTGTGTGAAAAATACTGCGTTTTTTTTACACGTGAAACGTGAACACATGTCATATTGCGCACTGTAAACACAATCAAAGCTTTAAAAACACACAAAGAACGGGAGCTTTAATGAATTATTGATGTATTGTCACCCTGCCTGGTGGAGTTAAGTCAGTTTTTTTTGTGAATTTCCCCATATTAAGAACTTTCTGTGAAAATATAACCTTGATATCTTTGACTGAGTAAGATCATGTTAAAGATTGAAATCAATGTGAAATTAAACTTTGATGCTCATAATCTCATGATTAGATTATGAGACTTCAACCTGGATATATGAACAGGGTCACATTTAAGTCAGGATGGGTCAGATTTAAGTGAGAATACTGGTGCTGATGTGGGAACACTGGTATTGGGACTGGGACATGGAAGGTGGAGTAAAGGGTGAGAGAAGTGAGTCCATTTGAGGCGTGAGGGCTGGTGCCTCCACGCACACCTCCTTAAATGAGCTGAGGTGTGATGCTTATGTAGACGTGAGAATGACAAGACACTGGAAGACAACATTACCGGACACTCTGACCCTGAGCTGGGGTCATAGGGTTATGTTTATCATTTTTAAAGGTAAAATAATGCATTTATCCAAAGTTATTGTATAGAGAATACAAATATAGAAAAGTGTACCTAACCCTATTTTCAACTCAGGATTTGGTCAAAAAGGGTTAAATTAAGCTATTACGAGTGGTATTTCCCTATAAACTGTAAACATTGTAACCCTGTAGGGCAAAACTTTAAGCTGTTTGTTACTAAATCTTTACCAACATGGCTCAGAATATGATTATCGGATATTATTGTGCCTTTAAAGCCTCAGTATGAGCAAAAACCAATACATTCAAGGTTACTGCTGAGTTAGCGCTATATGCTAGTTAATGCTATATGCTAACATTTAGGCTGAAGTTCTACTGATGTTACAGTTACGTTTTGCAACTTACCACTCAGAAACGTCCATTTATAATTTCCAAAATTGATTATTCCTCAAAATCTGTATCTATGTCTGATACAGACTCAAACATAAGATCTGTTTACACAAACACAGAGCTACTGAAAAGAGCTGCTTCGAGAAAGAGCCAATCAGAGCAGAGCTCAACATTATTATTCATCATGACCCTTTCAAATAAGGTAATAATAGACCATTTCATTCTAGGGTTGTAAATAGACATGTAAAACCATCTCTAAATCATTTTTTGCATTTATTAAACACACATAGCTCCAGAGGTGGGTAGAGTACCTAAAATCTGTACTCAAGTAAAAGTACAAGTACTTAAAATGTACTCAAGTAAAAGTATCAGAATTTCAGACTACTTGGAGGGTTTTCACAAACATCTCCTTAAAAGTCTCATTGCTCTGCTTATATGCAAGTAAAGCAGCCTATCTCAGTCCTGCAATGGGTACATTAACATCACATAACATGTCATTTGAGAAAAAATCTCAAACACACACACAGATGTTTTCTGACGGTTAACTCTGTATTTATTTTCATGTTCACAACACAAACTTGTCAGCGTCTGCCTTTAAACATGCAAACAGTAAACAAAAAAGAATGTGTGTGTCTGTTTGTTATCATGTTTTTATATGAATAGGTTATTTTCATTGCCATTAAAGTGCATTTACTGAACATAAACAGGAGCTTAATAAAAATTATCATTTTAGAATTTCATATGGAACTTCTGTTTGTGCAAATCAACTCTACATCTATTATAATATATAATACATGTTTCTTTAAAATCAAACTTTATTCTTTTATTTTTATTCATTCATTCTTTAGGAAAGATTTAAACAAAATACAATCCCGTTTTTATTTGAATGTATTTTCTACACATTAGTGAGGTGTCTGGATTTGTGTATAAATGCAAGACGTCATTACATTATGCTGTTCAGTTTGTTTAGTTGTGGGGAAATGATATGGATATGTGCAGATGTGAACGTGCTGTTTGTATGGTTTAACTTACACTAGGTTTTGTCATCGCTTGCACAAGAGTGCATATGGCAAAAAAACCTCGGACAGTGTGTGAAATGACCATTAATAGTGTTCAAATAGACATTACTGACACTTACCAGGTTGGATCTTGAAATTCCTGTACGCTGAGATGTCAGCTCGTTTATTAAACAAAGCATGCATCGCATCATGAAACTATTCTTTTTAACCTCTTGGAGTGAAAACATAGACCGAACTTGAAGCCACACATGATCTGCCTCCGATATCTCGCACAACATACACGCGCCCTCATCTGCTTCTCCTATCATCTACGCGCGGTCGCGTGCGCTAAAAATGGTGACCGCGCGGTCGCGCGCTAAAGGGTGACGCAGCCTGTCTTGCGAAACTTTCGAACACGCCCTATGAACTTTTAAAAATATATATATTCAGTAACTATTACCATTTGACAGTAGTGCAGTAACGCCGCCAAATGTAGCGAAGTAAAAGTACAGTTTTTTCAATAGAAATGTACTTGAGTAAGAGTAAAAAGTAACCATCCTTAAATTTACTCTAAAAGTACTAGTTACCCAAAAAAATTACTCAAGTAAATGTAACGAAGTAAATGTAATTCGTTACTACCCACCTCTGCATAGTTTCTAGGTATCAGAGAACAGAACATAAGTGCATTCTTTGGCACCTTTAAGTTCCAACTTTCATTTTATGCCTGTAATCCAAAGAAGCTTTTATCCAAAGTCACTGGGAGATACAAATAACGAATATACATTTATCAGTATGTGTGTTGCATGTGAATCAAACCCACAATGTGTTGCACTGCTAATGTAATGCTCTACGAATTGACCTATGAGGACAATTTCATTCTAAATTAAGCTTTAATACTTTACTGGTTTCAGGAGACACACACCAGTAGTTTAGGAAATGGCACTGGGTAATTTACCAGGGGTGAAAAAATGCAGGGCTATAAATTCAATGATGCTTGTCAGAAAGAGTTTAAGCTTTAAGCTTTAAGTGTAATGTAGTCCTGACCTTTATAGTAATAGCTGCAATAAAATGCATCTTTATTGTAACCAAAAAGTTTTAATGGAAGGTTAAGGACTTAGAGAGCTAATCTTCCCTCTCAACCAGTTTACAGTCAGGTAAACAAGTAGAGCAATACTTTGTCTATTAGCAATCAAATTTCACCAGAAGTGCATGGCAGCCATATTTTAAATTGAATAATACACTTCGCTTGGGGTTAGAACAACTTTCTGTTACATTTCAGACATCCTAACCCAACCCCCAACTCTAACCCCAAAAAATAGTTTTAAAATTGGAAGTAAAACATGTAGACACCAATGCATAAAATTACACCCAAACATCAAAGATTAAAAGAATAGGACAAAAACAATGAGGTAAAAAAATATAAAATGCCTCGAAAAAGAAAGTGCTACGTACACAAAAAATATTTATAGAAATTCGTGCTGAGTGGCACAAAAAAGACATTCATGCTCAATGGCACGAAAAATCATGTCCATGAACACAAATAAATAAATCAAATATTTTGTGACTATACCACAACTTTGAGATTTTGAAATTGTGTTGAAAGTTAAAACATATCAACTTAATTGTATAAGTTGTAGCAACTTATAAGATAAATAAGTTGAAATGAATTGTAAATCTGGGTTGAAAATTGAAGGCAGCAAATAATTTTTTACAGTGTAGTTTAAATAAAGAGTTTGGTTTTCAAAATGAGATAACTTTTAAATATTTCAAAAATCTGTTTTTTGATTTAATATTGATTTAATATTAATCAAACTGCAGTTGGTTTGTTTTGATTTAATCCTTAAGGACTAAAAAAATACAGCTAAGTAGCACAATAAAACACAATAAAAACATGATAACATAATAATAAACATGTATTTCAAAAATTAAAAAACTGGAACCAGATTCTTCAAATATTTTAAAGTAAAAAAGTATGTATTACAATGTTTGCTTATTACTTATATTTAAACATTTATTTGACAGAGCTTACAAAAAAAGCAAAATTATTATGAATGAAAGTATTATTTTCTGGGGGGGGCGCCAGGTTGGACACAGTAAGTGAAATATCAATATATTTATATGAATACATATCAGATTATGTCTTATTAAGTGACACAGTGCAATTAAAAAACAGAAATTCAAAAATTATTCAGATGTTCACAATTTATTTATTGTTTCCTACTTTCTTTCAAACCACACTTCTAAAGCAAAACTGTGAATCTGAATAAGGAATTTCCCTTCTAAATACTTTAAGTTACTTTTAAAACATTACTGCGCTCTCAGTGTTAATCTTGTCGTAAGGGAGAAGTTATTGCCTGGTTACTGCATTGTTAAAATATTTCACATAAAACATATGACTTAATCACACATTAATATCCGTTAGTGAAGAGCAACACACAAGACACCCACAGCTACTTTTAGTTTGGATTAATCATTTATTTATTCTGTCAATAAAAAAAAAACAAACGTAACAAAATAATGAATTGCAAATTCATTCATTCAAATGAGAGATTTGATATATTCTGAGTACCTTATCATGTTCATGTTGTTTTAAATTAAAGATTTGTGTTGACTAGGTTTAAAGAAAACACATTTGTCAGTCATGGGGAGCGGTGGGCTGGTGATTACTGACATTCCTGACCATGGGGGAGAAGATTTTTTAAGAGCTCTTGGTGGCAGGGGGTTTCCAAGACTCAGAGATCAGCAAATGTTAAAACAGACTGGGACTAGACAGACCACCATAAGCCAGAACACTCCCAAATGAACAGAATAAACAACATACCTTTTATTGCCACACATCTATCTATCTATCTATCTATCTATTTATCTATCTATCTATCTATCTATCTATCTATCTATCTATCTATCTATCGTTCTATCGTTCTATCTATCTATCTATCTATCTATCTATCTATCTATCTATCTATCAATCTATCGTTCTATCGTTCTATCGTTCTATCGTTCTATCGTTCTATCTATCTATCTATCTATCTATCTATCTATCTATCTATCTATCTATCTATCTATCTATCTATCTATCTATCGTTCTATCGTTCTATCTATCTATCTATCTATCTATCTATCTATCTATCTATCGTTCTATCGTTCTATCTATCTATCTATCTATCTATCTATCTATCTATCTATCTATCGTTCTATCGTTCTATCGCTCTATCTATCTATCTATCTATCTATCTATCTATCTATCTATCTATCTATCTATCTATCGTTCTATCGTTCTATCTATCTATCTATCTATCTATCTATCTATCTATCTATCTATCTATCTATCTATCTATCTATCTATCTATCGTTCTATCTATCTATCTATCTATCTATCGTTCTATTGTTCTATCATTCTATCTATCGTTCTATCTATCGTTTATCGTTCTATCTATCGTTCTATAATTCTATCAATCAAACGTTCTATCTACTGTATCTATCTATCTATCATCCATCTCTCTATCCATCTATCTATCCATCCATCCATCCATCTATCTATCATTCTATCGTTCTATCTATCATTCTATCAATCGAAAGTTTTATCATCTATTGTTCTATAATTTTATCATTCTATCTATCATTCTATCTATCATTCTATCTACCGTATCTATCTATCTATCTATCCATCCATCCATCCATCCATCCATCTATCTATCGTTTATTGTTCTATCTATCGTTCTATAATTCTATCAATCAAACATTCTATCTATCTATCTATCTATCTATCTATCTATCGTTCGTTCGTTCGTTCGTTCGTTCTATCAATCGAAAGTTTTATCATCTATCTATTGTTATATAGTTTTATCATTCTATCTATCATTCTATCTATCGTTCGTTCTATCTATTGTTTTGTATCATCTATCTATCTATCTATCTATCTATCCATCTATCTATCTATCTATCTATCTATCTATCTATCTATCTATCTATCTATCTATCTATCTATCTATCTATCTATCTATCTATCTATCTATCTATCTATCTATCTATCTATCTATCTATCATTTTATCATTCTATCTATTGTTCTATCCATCGTTCTATTGTTTTATCATTCTATCGTTCTATCATTCTATCGTTCTATCAATCGAAAGTTTAATCATCTATCTATTGTTCTATAATTTTATAATTTTATCTATCTATCTATCTATCTATCTATCTATCTATCTATCTATCTATCTATCTATCTATCTATCTATCTATCTATCTATCTATCTATCTATCTATCTATCTATCTATCTATCTATCTAGCTATCTATCTATCTATCTATCTATCTATCTATCTATCTATCTATCTATCTATCTATCTATCATTTTATCATTCTATCTATTGTTCTATCCATCGTTCTATTGTTTTATCATTCTATCGTTCTATCATTCTATCGTTCTATCGTTCTATCAATCGAAAGTTTAATCATCTATCTA